>NW_017386747.1:0-3676 GCF_000237925.1 Schistosoma mansoni
AGAAGATATAACCTGGTTGAGAATAAGATTACAAAAAAAAAAGGATAAATCCTGTCAGTGATACAGTTGATAATAATGATAAACGTTTTAAATTCAGTAATCAGCTTGATACATATTTGCACACTGATTCAACTTACCATACCATATCAGGACAACGAGATGGGATTTCCAAAACAAATATCAGTGTAGTAGAAGTACTAGGAGTATCAATAGTAGTGAAAAACATGAGGCATATACAATATCGTTCAGAAAGAAAGAATAAACTCACGGAACAGAAAAATGAGATAATTTTGAAGCTCAATATGTGAATAGATCTGAGACACAAACAGATTCTGGTTCACATCACGCAACGTCTCCAACAATTGGCTACGAAGGCACAAGAACTCCAACTAGGGAGTTTGTACAGACCAACACTGCTTAATCCAACAGTAAATAACTTCACGGACTCATATCACACCTTCAATTGGTCATCCCCTTTTTTTATCTAACCTACTCCTGCACACTTTTTGTAAACGAGTATTTTAATGTAGAAGAAAGATAACTAAATATACAGATATGTGGTCTGTAGAAACTTATGTCCCATTTAAGATGGCCTACTTATCACTATGTCTAGAAATAAGAATTGTCTATATCCTTGTGACCAGCTTTATAATGAATAATGTTGAAGTCTTACCGCAAGAGTTGTGGTCTGTGTAGACTAAAGCTAATGGTGAGAGTGGGAATAAGAATTAACCAAATTCGGAAATATGAATAGTTATATTCTGACTTCATCATAGTATTGTGGTTAACAAAGGACCTGAAGAATCCTAAATCACGTACTAAAACAGTTAGCTGTCCAGTGTTTTATGGTCTTCAGTTAAAATAGAGTCTTTTAATATTGGTCTTTCTGGATATACTTTTCTGTGATAGAATAACCAATCATTTTAACGAATATATTAATGAGATAAGTTATAATCTAATTGATTTCAGATAGATATCTATATAGATAATAGATAAAGTTGACAAACAAATCTACCTACAAATAGACACATTAAAAAAGAAGCTCAAAACGATTCAATTTATATTCAACAATTAGAAAATAATTCTTTGTAACTAGTTTGTATGCAAACTAATGAAAAGTTGTTTCTTCGACCTTGTTTAAGAAAAAACATCAAAACAACTATCTGTATTGATTTCTTGATTATTTTACAAGTATGAATAACTTATATTCATACGGATACAAGGCTGAAAAACCGTTCTCCAAAGTAATTATATGTTATTATGATATAGTGTGGTATAATGTACTGCGAAGTTACAGAATCAGATAGTCAACTATAAATAAGTGCAATGGCCCAATATCTCATACTACATTAGCACATCGAAATGCGATTACCAAGAGGGATTTCAAAGGGATTGAAACTAATGTGGTAGTATTGATTATGAAAAAAAGACTGGACATTGAGAATGTGGATCAAGAAGACAGAATGAAGACGTATGTATCAAGAAATAGAAGTAAAGGTCTAGAGAAAGACAAAGGAATGAATGCATCTGCACTATTGCGATTTTTTCCTAGCCAATGTCAACTATTATTGCGCGAATCTTCACCGTGTAATCTGAATATACCAACATTATTTATTTAAACACATAAACGTTAGTATAGGGGGGCACCAAACATATATGCTCCACACAAATCACTTAACTTGTGTGAGAGCTGGAGTACTCTCTGGGTGCCCAAACAGAAGCACATGACTTTATTAGGAAGCCACTGCCAGACACTTTGACTTAGATGTCTAATCCATAAGGTAGTGGAGTAACGCTAGCAGATGCAGTCTCATAGTAGTCGGTGACCAACAATAGGTTCATACTCCATTTGTTCCTTCAGGATCCTGGAGCCGATATACATCATTGGATTGGAATCAGGGTTTTCCAACTCTCCCACAGAGATCCTCCATATCTACCAACCCGGTTAAAGCGCCGGACACTCGCTTTTCGACCTCTCAATTTCGTAAACAACACCCTAGCTGCGAGAAGGTAGTGAGTTCAGACTAACAGGTAATAATTCCACGGACTGATGTTACTTTTCTGTCTGGCTTTCTTCTAACATATTTTTACACCAACTAACATCACCCATCGAGTTAGATGTCTGTTGGACATACATATATCCCGACAACCTCAGTAAATGAAGATTCACAACCTTGTTAGTAAGCGAGTTAAATACAATAAACTTTCAATCATTCATTCTCAATTATTTTTAGATTGGGCTTCACCTGCTTAAATTTAGACTGCTAGGTAGCCTTTTCTCTCATAAATGTATCGCGAATCCGGAGGATGCATAGATATGCAAAGTATTAATTAAACTGAGATGGCTAGTGTTTAACAATGTACACATGACTATCCCGTAAATAATTATTCAGAAAACTAATACAAGTTTATTCAACTCCACCCCATTACACAAGACAGTGAGTATCTGGACTCGGTAGCTAAGTGTGTAATGAGATGGCCTTTGGAGCGGACGGAATTGGATTCGAGCTCCGGAATGAACACCAACTCTGTGATGCAAGCATATCCACCCAATGAGTCCAAAATAGGGCTAGCCACATTTCATCTACTCTATGTCGAATTGTATCATATTGGTTTTATGGAGGCGATTCGCAAAAGATGCACACACATACGAAAGACTGATCAATTGCAGTTCTCAACATCTATAGGACAGTTCAAACAGCAAATACAACTTAGAGAAGGTAAAACATATAACTACAGTTTAGAACAACATATGTAAGCGAACAATTGTTTTCAATTAGATCGTCATCAGGCTTTACTCTAATATACATGAATATTTATATGAAAATGTTAGACCAATCAAGGCTATTTGAGTCAATAATCACAATGAAATAGAATACGTTACCAAGCATAATAATAGTTAAAAGTACAAGTTGATAATGGGAAGACAGGTGTACTGATAGTAGTAAGAATAGTAAATTACGATAACAAAAGTCTTATCAATAATTAAACATAAGAATTAAGAGGTCAAACGTGGGTAAATAGACTGGAATAGTAATCACAAAACATTAAAATCATTACGTAATAAGAAGTATGTAAGTAAATAGATAGTGAAGAATACAAACGGAAAGAGGTAGAAAATTACAAAAAAATGATAACCAAAATAAAATTTTTTACAAATAATAATAATGTCATTTATTAAGTTATGTCCGGCCATGGAAGGGATAGGGGGGTTACGAATTTCTTCTGTACACATAAATTGGGATGGAATGTACGAATTCCTATGGCTTCTGCTATATGATGTATTCGACTTCACTTCCAAAGTGGAAAATATGAATGTTAGTATGAAAAATATGTTCTCACTAGATGTAGTATCCTTGTTTACTAACGTACCACTTATGGAGACTATTGAGTTCATATGCGAGCAAATAACTGAAAAACAAATCAACATTGGCCTGCCGGAAGATTGTCTGAAAGAACTGCTTTTAAGATGTACAATGAATGTTCATTTTGTCTTCAACAATTCCTATTAAAGACAAATAGACGGAATAGCCATGGGCTCACCTCTAGGCCCGATTCTCGCTGATCTCTTCTTAGCTAAGCTAGAAAATGGCCCACTTAAGGAGGCTATTAAGAAGCTCGATCTATACTGCCGCTACATCGACGATACATTCATTGTCGTGGATCAGAACACCAG
>NW_017386746.1:0-3679 GCF_000237925.1 Schistosoma mansoni
GTAATAAATTAATAGTGATAAGCTAATCTCACTACGCAGAATAAGGAATTGTATACTCCATATTTCGGAGAAAAGAAGACTGTAATAAGATTTGGAGTGATTTGTGCTTTAGGTCATAACTCATGTCTGTTACATGAAAGCTGAAGATACCATCTAATTTTCAGGACACCTGTAGGTGGAATATGTCCCGAAATATTGAAAAGTGTCTCAGCTAAATAGGGGACTTTAAGTGATGAAAATTACGGTAAGCCATTTAAAAGTGGTACTCCTTATATCATAAGTGGACAGGGAAGTGGCAATACTTTCTAAATGGAGCGAACTTACCCGCTCTGTGATGGAAAGGTAGGGCTAACATGAGTTGTCGTAGAGATATCATCTTTGTTCTCAAGACCTACCAGAATATAATAAAATAAAAATATAAGTATACTGATGTAATTGTGTTGTTCAACACGCATATATTTTGCATACATTCCACTATTTATCATAAAACATTAGAACTGAAAAGACATTACATTTATCAAAACAGATTGACTAACTACTTGTGAAAAGAATCCACTCACGATGTCAATGTTGATTACGTTTATTAACAAAATAATAGTAGGTTTACGAGTAAATAATGAATCATAGAAAATGAAATAACATTAATGCATATGCTGAACAGAAACCTCTCCTCCGTGCTTCAGGAAAAGCTATCTTCTATTGTAATTAATGTCGTCAGAACCATCTAGCTGACGTGTACAATCGAATCCGACAAACAAGCTTAGAAATCCATCGACCCGGACCATGAATTACACCAGAATCCAGTTACATTTCGAAGTTTGTGCATCTGAAGTAACCAATATAGTAACTCTCAGACAACTGTCAATAAGTTGACAACTCTCTAACCACCTAATTAATCAAATTTGCTGTGTATGGGTCTACAGGTGCAATATAAAACTAAACTGTAGCTTGAAATAGACAGTTCAGTTACTTAACTTTAGTCCGGGACAAATTACTGCTACAAATTACTACTATAATATACCTTGAGACATTGTGGAAATCCATAAATTTATCTATGATTGTTTTTGATTAAAAATTTAAGTCTTTTGAGTTAGAATTAAAGATAACTTGGTTGGTAATTGGAGGAAGAGATGTACGAAAGACAGATGATTTGTTAGAAGATTCATACTGTATTTTTTGCACAGCTATATGTAAAAATTAAAAATCACACTGTCGCTAGGTAATTGTTAGTGATGTCCTTGTTACACTACAGTCAAACTGGATTTGCTCAGGAAACAACGAAAAAAAATATTTAACATGTCTAACAAACTGAAATGATACGTCTGGTCACAAATAGACGACGCATTCGCTTCTGACATCCAAAACAGTTCTATTTGTCTTAGTGATCATTACCTTCACCTGTTCTAATGGTGGACAACTGGTCCATCCTCCTTTTATTGACTTTATTGACTTGTCAAAATTAATTTCCTCAATATGTCTAAACAACTGCTTTCCGTTAATTATCACTGTCACTCTCATACCTGCTGCTTTCCTTACTTACTACTGCTTGTTATCTTCAGAGTTTCAGTCACGACACGTTTAGTTCACCAGCTAAACTTTGAAATGGGTGTTGAACAGCTTTTATCGAGGTACATTTATTTATTTATTTAAACACATATATATTGGTACAAAAGGGCACCAGGTACATATGCGCCACACTATTTGTGTGTGTGGGCTGTGATACTGCCCGGGTGCCCAAACCGAAGCAGGTGGTTTTCTTAGGGGGCCACACCCCGAGCCTTTGACCAAAAGGTCTGATCCACAAGGCAGTGGAGCATCGTGAGGAGATGCAGTCCCATGGTAGCCGTTGACCAATGACAGGTTCGTCCGCCATTTGTTCCCTCAGGATACTGGAGCCCATGTGCACCATTGGTTTGGAATCAGGGTTTTCCAACTCCTCTAGGTGGACCCTCCGTGTCCACCAACCCGGTCAAAGCGCCGGACATTCGCTTTTCGTCCTCTCACTTTCGTAAACAACACCCCCGACACGAGAAGGCAGTGAGTAGGACTTCCCTGTCAGAGGCTATATATTCGCTGGCCATGTGAGAGCATTTCGAGAGGGAGAGTAGACTCTCCCCACTCTCGGCCGTACCAGGGCATTTGGGGGCTTTTATCGAGGAGAGAGCTATGATGCCTCATGGTGGGATTTGACATTAAGATAACACTAGATCGGTCCCCCTTCTGATAATCAAAGCAACAATTAACACAGGTACGTGGAATGTCCGAACAATGTATGAAACCAAGAGGATCATTCCAATGGCTAAGGAAATGAGGAGATATAGCCTAGCTCTGCTTTGAATACGCAAAGCCGATTAGACATAATTTGGACAGAAAAGACTAACTTTGTGAGAGGTGTTTTGATAACCTCGTCATGAATTGATGAAATCCCTTGATATCAGGAAACCATTGCTTTTGCTTCGAAGCCCAATGTGTTCTAGTACAAAATCTTAAATCTAGCTAATGTACCTACTACAAGTCAACAGACATCTAACTTCGAGACCAACAAGCTGGGTTTCGTAAGGACTAATCATGTGCCGGTCTAATTGCAACACTTCCAATCACTGTTCAGCGATCAATTGGAAGGAACGTGTCGTTTAGTTATGGATTAACTTTGATTATGAGTGCATTCAACAATGTATAAAGTTTGTGGAATCTTCTTAGACAACTCAGAGCACCTGAGATCAACAACATCATACGGAACTCTAATGGGGAACTGAATTGCAAAATTGTGCATTGAAGGCAGCTGATAGATCCACTCCAAGTGAAAACCTGAGTCAGACAAGGCTGCTTACTCCTGCCTTTTCTATTTTTTTAGTGGTCGGTTGGATTATGAAGAGACCTCCACATTTCAGAAGCATGGGAAACAATGGACAGCTTGCATGCAGCTAGACGTTCAGGACTTCGCTGATGACCTAGCTCTTCTATTCTCTACACAACAGGTGAAGACACCCAGTGTAGCAGCAGATGTAGTTGGCCTCAACATACACAAGGAAACAAGCAAGATCCTGAAATACAACTCAGTGAGCACCATCTAATCAAACTTGGAGCTCTGGAAGTGGTGGAAGCTTTTGACACGCCTGGATATCATTGATAAGTAAGGAGAATCTGATGCAGATTTGGAAGCATGCATTAGCGAAGCAAGACTAGTATACCTATGATCGAAGAATATCAGGAAATCAAAACAAATTCCTGTCATTACCAAAGTCAAACTTCCAGCACTAATGTAAAAACGGTTCTATTGTACGGAGGTGAAACTTGAAGCACCACAACCACCACCAAAACGGCAAAAGTACTTGTAAAAAGCTATCTACGCAAGATACTCCAGATCGATTGTCCAGAGAGCATTATCAATAATGTACTGTTACAGAGAACAAATCAGCTTTCAGGTGACGAAGGCATTGGTAAAAGATGTTGGAGGCGCATAGGACACTATGTGGGTGAGGACGGTCACATAAATGAACAAATTTATATTTTCTAGCTTGATTAATGGTTCAACTTCAAATTACTAAAGCAAAGGTGACATAAACGTTGTTGATTTATTTACCACAGATAATACTATATCATATTCCACAAAAAGGTAGGGTTTCGAAATTCGGGACTATCGAAGACAACTGACTTTATAGATCTGACTATTACCTTG
>NW_017386745.1:0-3685 GCF_000237925.1 Schistosoma mansoni
CTAGCCTGGGAAATGGGGGGTAAGAGTAGATAAGTATAATAATAATAAAAATAATGTGAAAACAATTTGAAACCTGATCACTCTGGATAATAAGTTAATATTACTAGGGTAGGTTTAAGGTGAGAACAAACTGTTTTTGAATATATAAAGGTGGTTTGAATGGTCTTAACAAGTATATGTGTGATCAGATTGTTCGGAATGTATTACGCTAATATATCACCACATAGTTCTGATAAACTTCGTCTTCTTATTACACTATCAAAACTTATTGAATGATAAGACAAAAATTGCATAATATTTTGAAAAGTTATTACAAATTGTATTTAAAATAATCTGAATTTTCAATGAACTTTCTTTTCTTGACAAAAAAAGAAAAAAACAGTTTATCTATCAAAGTTTAGTATGACAAGATCAGTGAATAACCACTAGACCACTGAGCCGGCATCCAACGGTGTTGATGTCTAACTTCAATCAACCCATGAAATTGAGCGACGCATCCACCAATGTCTTCAGTGCTAAGGAGTCCCACAATAGGACGAAACGGCCTTCCAGTGCTTCCAGGCTTTCCATGATGGTTTAGCTTCAATTAACTCATGCTTCCAACTATATACAATAAATTATGTGTTAAATAAACCAATTTTTGATACATCTCATCCTTACGATGTATTATATTAATCATGAAGTAAAAAATACTGATAAGGCTTTCTGTATAAAATTAGTTGAAGTTTAACATTAACATCGTTGGATGCCGGTTTAGTTGTCTACAGGTTAAGCGCTGGCGCACAAGACCGATTGTTCTTAAGTTCGGATCCCGCCGACGGGATCATGGATGCACACTGCTGAGGAGTCTAATACTTTGACGATTTGGCTGTCCAGTGCTTCTAGGTTTTCCAATGTTGGTCTAGCTTCAATTGACTCATGAATTCAACTAATAAAATCATATTATTGAAACAGCTGTTAGAAACAACAGGATTTAGATAGGTAGTATATTTTGATGGGAGAACATCTCATTTTGTTTTTTCAGGATAAACTCAAGAATTTACTGTTTCACAAACAAAAGATTATCATCTGAGTTACTATCCATACGAATTTTAACGCAATAATATCTGTTCATGACTTGAATTATAAGAAACTTACCTGATGTATCAGATATTTGAAGTGGATTGTACAGTAAGATACATAAGTGTTGTAGGCAAAATCATATAGAAATCTTATTTCGAGTAGTTATCATATAATAATCAACGAAACCTAATGAAAAAATTACGTAACAATAATGAGGACATTCAAAGTTATCAATTATAATTCAGAAAGGTGAAGAGGTTTGCTTATTATAAATGAATACTTTCTGAACAATGATAATTGCTATCGTATTTCGTCTAAGACATAAACTAAGTCACTATGTCAAAGTCAGATAGTAGGTACTAATTATCTGTAGAAGATAGTCGCTACAAATGAGATCGCAAAATAAGATGTCTTTATAGTTAATCAATCAAAAATTCGCAACACTATGGATACTGTATGATACTATGGTAATGCTGATAAACGCAATTGTACAAGAATGATAAAAATTGAAAAACATTATTTCCAACCACTTTAATCAATGAAAGTTCTTACCTTCATCAACTCTACATAGTGTCTTACACTTACCTAAGCAGTAACTGTGTAATGGTTGCGTGGTTCACGGGTAAGAATCTAAGTAAATCGATGTTCGACTATTAGAACGCTCACATATATTCAACTTTTAAGATCTTTTTTTCATAGACAGAAAAAGTAACAATGAGAAACTTTACTCAATACACTCATTCTTTAAATAGTAGACAACTAACTCGACTAGGTTATCAATAATGTCAGTAGGGATTAACTGTGTGTTATTTTATCCGTACATTCACTTTCGTAATTTAATTCATCAAACTGATTTCATTAGAAACATTTGATTTCTTGTTTGCCGATCTATATTCATCGCGTTTTCCATCATATTTTTATATTCCTTTTTGTTTAAACATGTAATATAAGTTATTAAAGAATAGGTTTGAAATCGACACAAATAATTAATACTGACAAAATATTTGTTTAAATTTTGTGTACACGTCTAGACGTTCAATGGTTTTCATATATAATCACAATTGATTGATCACTGGGTGGTGATCGATGTCATGCATGTCAAGTCCTTCTCTGACTGTGAAGCTCAAATCCGTCAGGGAGCGCCAGTTCACTCAATATTACAGATGCACCTTGCTGACGAATGTCAAGTAGCACGAAACCCGGGTCCAGGGTTTCCTGTTGATCACCTCCAACCATCATCTGGTCTTCATATGTGTTTTATTAATTGATTTAGTATATTTTATCTTAAGCGTTTAAGTTATATGTGTGGTATGTTAATAAACAAATATGGGTAGTGTAAGTGTTATGCCAGTCTATTTACCCTTTATAATATTATCATCTACCTTTCATAAACTGTTTATCGATAAAAGATTTTTTTTCTGATTGACTAACAATTGGCTGTAATTGTTTCCAATTATTTTAAGCTCATTTTTAAACTATGGAAATTAATTATTAGAACACAGTACATTATTCTTTATCTCAGATACTAGAAATTTTCTTATCTCTACTGATTGTATAAATAATCATCATCATTACAAGATCATGAATCGATCTCACATAGATAATCATCAGTTCATAATCTTAATAATAATCTTCACAACTATCAAACTGACAATCATATGTTTATCTGATTAGCTTCAATTACGTAATTGTACACAAAATTGTCTTCAAACTAGATTTGATGGTAGTCTGAATACATCAGATTTCAAAAATGTAACTTGACTACATTAAGTAGGTACATTAAAATAGATATCCAATTATATGTTTTAACATTTTTTGCGAATAAACAATGATATCATAAATACTTATGGTTTAATACTGAGTTGGATTATGTAAATGAATTGATCAATTCATTCATTCACATGCCACTTCCATCAAGATCAAGTGATATTGAATTTTATTACCTTGAATGTATTTAAAGGTTGTGTTACCAAGCTCACTCATCAATTTGCTTTATGACAGTTTTCAATAATATCAAAGATATTGGTACTATTGACAATAGAAAATATGATGTAATAATTCAATTTGAACTGATCAAAATGTATGTATTTTTTGATCGCATAACAATTGTAATTGAGTCAGCAATAAAAGGGAGATAAGTGTATACATGACCTTACAATAATTTGAAGTCATTATGTGGTATGGTCTACTTCTATCCATATAAATAGTATATGGTGATGGTCAAACATAGAATCTATTTTGGTAGAAGACCGATAAGGAAAGAACCGAAACGAAGCGTAATCGGTACGAAAATGTATGAACAATGAAATCAGAGAAGAAGGACTGATATTTGTAGAAGGAATAGTTAAGATTGAGACAATTGATTGATAGTTTGTAAATTAACTGTTTACTGTATGGTTATCAGAATTTAGTGAGATAAACTGTAATTTGTGCTTATATACATTCAATTGTCCCCATCCGTGTTCTTGTTCACAACAACTATACTTCATCCAATATAAAATATTATTATTATTATTTTTATTATTATAACTGGTTCATTCATTGTTTACGGATTCCATGTAACTAAGTAATATTCTGTATCCTCCTATTGATTTTCATGGATATACTGTTCTAACAACTAGAA
>NW_017386744.1:0-3695 GCF_000237925.1 Schistosoma mansoni
GACTTGACACACATAACATTGATCACCACCCAGTAATCAATCAATTTTGATTACATCTCAGTCCTACAGGAGGTCGATCGCGAACCGGATAACTCAGTGATAACGTCTCTGACTGTGAAGCTGGGTGACACGGGATCAAATGCATCAGGGAGCACCAGTTTCTTCAATATTACGGATACACCTTGCTATCGAGTGCCAAGTTGTATGAAACCCGGATTAAGGGTTTCCTGTTGACCTTCTCCAACCACCAACTTACTAACCTATCAGGAAACATTTCCTAGTTACATAATAATTAACAATACAGTAGAATAACGGTTATAATATACAAAATAATTCCTTACAGGTTCTACTTACAACCTTCAAAAAACTTGAAGTTAAGATTTAGAGTTGGGAGTGAGAGTGAGAGGACATTATGTAACTATACAAACACCCTTGCTTATGCATTGAATCATATCAATAGTACATATTTCTTGTGATCTAGCTTAAGTACTACGTCATACTTACTGTTTAATTGTATAATAGGCACTTTATTCGGTCAATTCAAGCATTTTAGTAACTGTATATATCACCAAATTTACTCCGTTAATCATACTATACAAGCTATCTAGCACTAAACTTTTAATTCCGCACTAAAATATATAAGGTGCTAACTTATTCATGATTAACCTATTCAAGGTTTTCAATGTAGCATACTTTTAAAGTGTTGTTGGTCACCGGCTACCATGGGACTGCATCTCCTGACGTTAATCCATTGTCTTGTGGATTAAAGTTCTAGGTCAATAGCTCGGAGAGTGGCCTCCTGAGAAGACCACCTGTTTCGGTGCGTGCTTCCAGACAGTCTCCCAGTCGTCACACAAATCGAATGATGAAGTGTTACGCACACATATTAGTAGCCCCCTTCTGCCAATGTTTATGCGTTTATATTAATAAAAATAAGTGATATAGTATGAATATTAAAGATTATCTGTGACTTTGGTGACTATCCTATTTACATAAACCACATGATATTTACTACTACCCTAATTAGATTGTAGAATATCCGGTGATGGATTTGAAATGAAAGTTCCCCACGTTTACATTATTATGTTCTGGTAGACAACATAATCGTAGATACTATGGGCTAGTGGATGCGCACTACTGAGGAGTCCCACAATAGGACGAAACCACCTTCCAGTGCCTCCAGGTTTTCCATGATGGTCTAGCTACAATTTACTCTTAATTTCAACTATAAAATTACTAAAATCTCCACAAAACCCCTTATAATAATCATCATATGTTCACTAGTGACTGGCTTCAAGAGGTATTTCCTGGAGTTCTAGTGAGAATTAGTGACCAGTGGAGTTTAACCGGGTCTGTTGTGAGATATCAACTCACTGAATACAATGGTGGATGTGTGGCTCAATTTCGTAGATTAGTTGAAGTTAGACATTAACACCGTCGGATACTGGTTAAGCACTCGCACGCGAGACTGATGGGTCCTGGGTTCGAATCTCGTGTGGCAGGATTGTGGATGTGCACTGCTGAGGAGTCTCACGAGTTGAAGAAACAGTCTTTCAGTGCATTCAGGTTTTCCATGGTGGTCTAGCTTCAATCGGCTCACGAATTCAACTACAAAAGTATGTAATGAATTCAAAGGATTCACAGAATTTACAAGTTCTTCATGGCTATCTTCAACCATTCAGAATAATTTCCATTAAGTTGTAAGTAACAAAAGTCTTGTTTAGGTTACCAAGTATCATATCAGTATTAGTGAGAAGAAATCAATGAGGTAAGAAGAACTGAGTAGGAAACTATGTCAATTAGTGATAGAACAAATGATAAATAAGAGATTCTGAAGGGCTTATGCTATTGGTCAAATCTTGGCTTGACTTTCTGTAACTTAACTCTTTGATTTCTATAATCCGATAAATGCTCTTGCACATTTTTTTGTTTATCTAAAACAAACGTTTCACGACCTCAATGACTTTTTTTCTAGAATCTTTACTACATCAAGCTGTACACCTTCATAACTAATCATCTCTGTAAAGTTATCGTATGTCTATTTCCATGATAATTTTGATGATGTAATATTGTGGTATGGGCTACTGATATCCATATAAGTAGCATATGATGATTGTCGGGCATTGAATGTATTGCAGTAGAAGATCGATAAGGAGAGAACGGGGACGGAATGCAATTGGTACAAAAATGCATGAACAATTATAATCGGAGACTATGGACGGATATTTGCAGAAGGAACAGTTAAGATTGAGACAGTTATATGTCATTTTCATAGTTGAAATCATGAGTCAATTAGAAGCTAGACCACCATTGAAAACCTGGAAGCACTGGACGGCCGTTTTGTCCTATTATGGGACTCCTCAGCAGTGCGCATCCATTTTGCAAATTAACTGTCCACTACATGGTTCTCATATTTTAATGAGATATTCTGTAATGTTGTGCTAAACTACGATTGTCCCCATCCATGTTCTCATTCACTGCAATATTACCTAAACTGTTAGGAGCTGACGAGAACCTAGTGAAACAAAACGAATCCATACTATCCTACATTAATCTTTAATTGTGCTCTCTTCAAATGAATCAAGACATTTGTATGTAGAAGAAAAAAATCCACTTATATATCAATACTGATTATATAACTTACCTGTGGATACATAGTCACACTAGGAATGATTGATGGTTGTGTCTGAGGTATCTGTAATTGTTGTTGTTGTTGTTGTTGCTGTTGCTGCTGTTGTTGTTGTAAAATTATACGTTGTAAACTTGCAACCAATGAATTAGGAATATTAGCTGATGGACGTTGAACAGTTGCATAAAGACTACTGTCTATGGGTTGACCTTAAGTATGGAAAATATATGTATATATATTATAGACAAATAGGTATATATATATACTCTAAGTAATAAATATATCATCTTAATTGATCGGTACTAAATACGACGAATTCCTGGAAGTAGCTTTCCTGTTAGTCGATACTGTTCACCACCATGAAGATGATCAGTACTTCTAAGTGTTGTAGATACACATGTTCTAATGACTTGAAAACAAATCTGAAACTAATATCGGAAGTTTCTTATCAACTGCTTTTGACTAATTGCCATCAATCAAAACACCATAATATAGTAAATGAATAAGACTCGTGAAAATATTATAGATTTGTAAGGAGGGATGATGGTGGTTAAAGGTGGATTCCAAGATGTGAATTTCGTCCTATTTGGGACTCATCAGCTGGATCCTTTGGCATCCAAAAGTTGATGTTTGTGGCTGAAGGCAAACTTAACAAGATGCACATATGTCAATAAGAAACTGATCTATTGAATTCCCAAGCATTCATGGGAAGATTCCAATTAACAATACAAAAATGAAATATAGATTTGATTGATTGAATTCACCTAAGAGTAACAATTAAACAACATAACAATCATCACTTTCACTAAATGATGATTTCATATCAGATATACGACATATTTCTAGGTTTGTTAATTTTAGATTTCAGCCAGACACTATCAGCAACATTCTAGTATAGGAGACAACAAACCAGATTCCAGCGGAAGAGGAAATCAGGAAGAAGCGTTGGAAGAAGATAGGACACACATAGAGGAAATCGCCCAACCGCGTCACAAGACAAGCCTTCACATGAAACCCTGAAGGTCAAAGGAAAAGAGGAAGACCAAAGAATACATACGCCGAGAAA
>NW_017386743.1:0-3709 GCF_000237925.1 Schistosoma mansoni
GAAAGCCGGGATTTCTATGGCGAAAATTGAAGTAAGTTAGAATAAACATATATGTCCAATGTTCATATATTTTATAAACGAAAGCAGTCATATTATCGCATTGAATCATATAAAGGATACGACTATTATTCTTTACGTAATTGAAGTCAACTGATACAGTAGAATGATAAAATCCATTTTTTACTTTTTCAAATTAAACTTGAAGAACAGTTATTTTGAAAAGATTATACAGTTTTCAGAAGTGACTAAACATGTCACTGAGTAGCATAAAGTGAATCTTTTTTCTTTTCAAGTTGAATTAAACCATACTAATAAAAACAGTAAGAAACAACTATGAAGATCAAGTTACAAGTTTATATCAATTACAAATTCTCTGCATGCCTTGTCATCCATCATCATGCTTGGTAATAACTTACAAATCTGTTTTTTACGAAACAAACATTAAAAAATAAGACAAATGTCTGTGATTATATACACTTTTAATGAATAAACATAATTTCATTTTTTTCACAAAAGGAATGACAGAGTATATCCATTATGAAAAGACAAAGTTTCGTTAGATCAACTGTCATTATACATCCACTTGGTATTGTTTACTTGAATCTTCCCATTGATGATTAGGACCGAAATTGGATTAGTTTCTTATTGGCATATGTGCATCCTGTGCGGATTGCCTCTATATTGCATTCAGTCACAAGTATTATAAGTAGAGTTGGATAGTGACTCGCAGTGGGATCCAGGACGCGTGTTTCGTCAGGTTTGAGACTCGTTAACTGGATGTACCAGCATCTCAGAGTTGATGGTCGCTCTAGGACTCGAACTCAGTACTATTCGCTTGAAATGCCATAGCGTTATCAACTTAGCTATTGAGTCCTGATAGCTACTAGCTTTTACAATGAGGTGTTAAGTTCGCTTTTTATTGGTTGTTAGAATATTCCCACCGACAGCCATTGATCAGTCCCGGAGTGAACATCAACTCTGGTATGCATGTCTCAAATAGGACGAAATATGCAACCTGGATTCCATTGCTAACCACCATCTATCTTTGTTATTATACGTCATTAACCCGACTAGATGATGTATAATGTAACAAATACGAGTGCATTTTGTGTGTGAATAAAAATATTTCTTTTGTAATATATTAATGAAATTACAAAACATTTTAATATCAAAGTACTGCTGAAACTCTAAATAGCAAATGTTTCAATAACATATTAAATTTATATTTTATCATCAATAATGCAATTTATTTATTTATGATTATTTATTTAATTTATTCGATCATTTTTAAATAGCAAGTAATGAATCAACTAGATCTAAATCGAGATGGTTATATTACTCTTGATGAATTTAAAACAGCTTTAGGATTGAATAAAGAACCTGCAGCCGAGTAAGTCTTCTTTTTTTTAAATATTTATTTGTAAACTCATAAATTTCTAACAAATTGTTATATCCCGAAGAGAATTATTAATGAATCGTGACCGATAAGGATTTGATGAGGAACGATCTTCACGTTCAGTAGATCGAGAACGATGTCTTTGGTTATGAGCTTTATTTTGACCCATAGATTATTGCTGTACGATTCACCATTCCTGAGTTATACACAGTCTATTAATTACTGTTCCCTCTATTCACAGCCACATTTGACTAAATCTTGTAGAAATATTGTTTTCTTTTATATGGTACGATGTGATCAGTTTGATTGGTACATAAACCCAATATGTTTGAGAATGATTATTCATATTGCGGAGGCTGTTATTGATGTTCTGGACTTAACTGGCTGGGCTAGGCAGAAAGCAGGACTGGTCATACGGTTTTCGTGTATCATTACTCACTGCTCTCTGATAGGTGGTCTTATCACTTCATATTAAACAGGATACGTACGCGAGCAATCGATATAACACAAATGAAGTGAAATTACTTTTAAAATTGTACAAAAAGTTTATAAAATAATTAATATGAAATGTAATATTTACTTAGAAGAAATCAACTAGAAAATTCACTGAATACATTGAATAAATTAATATATTCAAAGAATAACTTCCATAAGATTTATTAAACATTGTAATTAAAGAAAATTGAAAATAAAAATGACTTTTATTTTTTAACCAAGACATAAAGTTAATTAAACATCTAATGTTGAACAAATTATTGTTAATATATATTAATATATCAGAAGGGGTTTTTGTGAATATTGTGGGACTAAATACCATTGAATGCCGGCTCAGTGGTCTAAAGGTTGAATTCTCGCGCGCGAGACTGATAGGTCTTGGGTTCGAATCTCCCGAGGCGGGAGAGTGGATGAGCACTGCTGAGGAGTCCTACAATAGGACGAAATGACAGTTCAGTGCTTCCAGGATTTCCATGGTGGTCTAGCTTCAATTGACTTATGATCTCAACTATTAAAATAGAATAATATGCTTAGATAAATATCAGTTATTTCAGATTAAATTATACGATTTTCTGATCGAACTTCTTATTTATGTGTTCTGGTGATAATCCATTTCAACTTCTTACTGATGATTTTGCTTTTTCTTTTCGAATATCTAAATTTCTTACGTTTATATTTTATTTGATAATAATGTATAAGAATATTTGGATATATTAATATTATTATTCATTTCAATAGTTTTCAAATGAACTCATCAGTGAAAGACTTCTGAAAGTTTGATTTCAAAAACATTCCAGTTTAAATATCAAACCGTGAAAACCGATATAATTTAAAGTGATTTATTAACTATCAGAAAGGAGTTTTGTGGAGATTATGGTAATTTTAATAGTTGAATTCATGAGTCCATCTAAGCCAGACGACCAATGAAAACCTGGAAGCATCGGACGGACGTTTCGTCTTATTGTGGGGCTCCTCACAGTGCGCATTCATGATCATGACCTTCGGTCGTGCACGAACGCTTAAACTCCAGACTATTGAGCCGGCATCCAACGGTGTTAATGTATTGCTTCAACCAGTCCATGAATCTGCGCCACCATCCACCATTGTCTTCAGTGAGTTACTGTCTCACAACCAACGTGGTTGGACTACACTAGTAATAAGATGTAGCGTTCATATCACATGTTCCAACAATTCTTACATGATGATCATTATAAAAACTGGGTCAGAAAGAATTACTGAAATCATATCTCTCTGATCGAAAATGAATGGTGAGATAAGAAAAAAGATCACAGTCTAAGTATCTATATAGTTCATCATTTTACATTGAACGCTAGTTTTCTAAATGATTTTTTATCAGTGTTGCTCTGAAAAAAATATCATCTTGTGTTATTCCTTTGTTCAAACAACTCAATAATTCGGAGGAGGTTTTGTGGAGAATTTAGTATTTTCACAGTTGAAATCATGAGTCAATTGAAGCTAGACCACCATCGAAAACCTGGAATCACTGGACGGCCGTTTCGTCCTATTATGGGACTCCTCAGCAGTGCGCATCCACGAATCCGCTCTCGCGAGCGAGATTCGAACCCAGGACCTACCAGTCTCGAGCCGAAGCCCTTAACCGATAGACCACTGAGCTGGCATCCAACGGTGTTAATGTCTAACTTCAACCAATCCACGATTTCGAGCGACTGTTCCCCAATTGTCTTCAGTGAAAGGAAATCACTACAACCGACTTTGTAAAACTCCGATGTGTAAATCGCTTCACCATCAAAGTTTCACCCAGATAAATCTTGATGTCTTTTGAAATGAATTGAAGTC
>NW_017386742.1:0-495 GCF_000237925.1 Schistosoma mansoni
ATTGTAGCGTGTTGGGACTGCAGTGACAACTGGAACTGGTTGTAATGTTGATGATTGTTTGAGGTATTGTGTTGTCCTGAGAGGAGTTGCAGTGGTTCTCAATATTCCATTAATGATAAATTCACGTTCGTCAGGTTTGAATGTGAAGGGAGGTAGAACCGGTCGCAGTGTTGATGATGGTTTGAGGTATTGTGTTGTCCTGAGTGGTGTTTGAGTGTTGGTGGATGTGGATTTAGTGGTGGACTGATTGTAGCGTGTTGGGACTGCAGTGACAACTGGAACTGGTTGTAATGTTGATGATGGTTTGAGGTATTGTGTTGTCCTGAGTGGTGTTTGAGTGTTGGTCGATGTGGATTTAGTGGTGGACTGATTGTAGCGTGTTGGGACTGCAGTGACAACTGGAACTGGTTGTAATGTTGATGATGGTTTGAAGGTATGTGTTGTCCTGAGTGGTGTTTGAATGTTGGTCGATGTGGATTTATTGGTGGACTGATT
>NW_017386742.1:695-2011 GCF_000237925.1 Schistosoma mansoni
GGTTGTAATGTTGATGATGGTTTGAGGTATTGTGTTGTCCTGAGAGGAGTTGCAGTGGTTCTCAATATTCCATTAATGATAAATTCACGTTCGTCAGGTTTGTATGTGAAGGGAGGTAGAACCGGTTGCAGTGTTGATGATGGTTTGAGGTATTGTGTTGTCCTGAGTGGTGTTTGAGTGTTGGTGGATGTGGATTTAGTGGTGGACTGATTGTAGCGTGTTGGGACTGCAGTGACAACTGGAACTGGTTGTAATGTTGATGATGGTTTGAGGTATTGTGTTGTCCTGAGTGGTGTTTGAGTGTTGGTGGATGTGGATTTAGTGGTGGACTGATTGTAGCGTGTTGGGACTGCAGTGACAACTGGAACTGGTTGTAATGTTGATGATGGTTTGAGGTATTGTGTTGTCCTGAGTGGTGTTTGAGTGTTGGTCGATGTGGATTTAGTGGTGGACTGATTGTAGCGTGTTGGGACTGCAGTGACAACTGGAACTGGTTGTAATGTTGATGATGGTTTGAGGTATTGTGTTGTCCTGAGTGGTGTTTGAGTGTTGGTCGATGTGGATTTAGTGGTGGACTGATTGTAGCGTGTTGGGACTGCAGTGACAACTGGAACTGGTTGTAATGTTGATGATGGTTTGAGGTATTGTGTTGTCCTGAGTGGTGTTTGAGTGTTGGTCGATGTGGATTTAGTGGTGGACTGATTGTAGCGTGTTGGGACTGCAGTGACAACTGGAACTGGTTGTAATGTTGATGATGGTTTGAGGTATTGTGTTGTCCTGAGTGGTGTTTGAGTGTTGGTGGATGTGGATTTAGTGGTGGACTGATTGTAGCGTGTTGGGACTGCAGTGACAACTGGAACTGGTTGTAATGTTGATGATGGTTTGAGGTATTGTGTTGTCCTGAGTGGTGTTTGAGTGTTGGTCGATGTGGATTTAGTGGTGGACTGATTGTAGCGTGTTGGGACTGCAGTGACAACTGGAACTGGTTGTAATGTTGATGATGGTTTGAGGTATTGTGTTGTCCTGAGTGGTGTTTGAGTGTTGGTCGATGTGGATTTATTGGTGGACTGATTGTAGCGTGTTGGGACTGCAGTGACAACTGGAACTGGTTGCAATGTTGATGATGGTTTGAGGTATTGTGTTGTCCTGAGTGGTGTTTGAGTGTTGGTCGATGTGGATTTAGTGGTGGACTGATTGTAGCGTGTTGGGACTGCAGTGACAACTGGAACTGGTTGTAATGTCGATGATGGTTTGAGGTATTGTGTTGTCCTGAGAGGAGTTGCAGTGGTTCTCAATATTCCATTAATGATAAATTC
>NW_017386742.1:2211-4119 GCF_000237925.1 Schistosoma mansoni
GGTTTGAGGTATTGTGTTGTCCTGAGAGGAGTTGCAGTGGTTCTCAATATTCCATTAATGATAAATTCACGTTCGTCAGGTTTGTATGTGAAGGGAGGTAGAACCGGTTGCAGTGTTGATGATGGTTTGAGGTATTGTGTTGTCCTGAGTGGTGTTTGAGTGTTGGTCGATGTGGATTTAGTGGTGGACTGATTGTAGCGTGTTGGGACTGCAGTGACAACTGGAACTGGTTGTAATGTTGATGATGGTTTGAGGTATTGTGTTGTCCTGAGAGGAGTTGCAGTGGTTCTCAATATTCCATTAATGATAAATTCACGTTCGTCAGGTTTGTATGTGAAGGGAGGTAGAACCGGTTGCAGTGTTGATGATGGTTTGAGGTATTGTGTTGTCCTGAGTGGTGTTTGAGTGTTGGTCGATGTGGATTTAGTGGTGGACTGATTGTAGCGTGTTGGGACTGCAGTGACAACTGGAACTGGTTGTAATGTTGATGATGGTTTGAGGTATTGTGTTGTCCTGAGTGGTGTTTGAGTGTTGGTCGATGTGGATTTAGTGGTGGACTGATTGTAGCGTGTTGGGACTGCAGTGACAACTGGAACTGGTTGTAATGTTGATGATGGTTTGAGGTATTGTGTTGTCCTGAGTGGTGTTTGAGTGTTGGTCGATGTGGATTTAGTGGTGGACTGATTGTAGCGTGTTGGGACTGCAGTGACAACTGGAACTGGTTGTAATGTTGATGATGGTTTGAGGTATTGTGTTGTCCTGAGTGGTGTTTGAGTGTTGGTCGATGTGGATTTAGTGGTGGACTGATTGTAGCGTGTTGGGACTGCAGTGACAACTGGAACTGGTTGTAATGTTGATGATGGTTTGAGGTATTGTGTTGTCCTGAGTGGTGTTTGAGTGTTGGTCGATGTGGATTTAGTGGTGGACTGATTGTGGCGTGTTGGGACTGCAGTGACAACTGGAACTGGTTGTAATGTTGATGATGGTTTGAGGTATTGTGTTGTCCTGAGTGGTGTTTGAGTGTTGGTCGATGTGGATTTAGTGGTGGACTGATTGTAGCGTGTTGGGACTGCAGTGACAACTGGAACTGGTTGTAATGTTGATGATGGTTTGAGGTATTGTGTTGTCCTGAGAGGAGTTGCAGTGGTTCTCAATATTCCATTAATGATAAATTCACGTTCGTCAGGTTTGTATGTGAAGGGAGGTAGAACCGGTTGCAGTGTTGATGATGGTTTGAGGTATTGTGTTGTCCTGAGTGGTGTTTGAGTGTTGGTCGATGTGGATTTAGTGGTGGACTGATTGTAGCGTGTTGGGACTGCAGTGACAACTGGAACTGGTTGTAATGTTGATGATGGTTTGAGGTATTGTGTTGTCCTGAGTGGTGTTTGAGTGTTGGTCGATGTGGATTTAGTGGTGGACTGATTGTAGCGTGTTGGGACTGCAGTGACAACTGGAACTGGTTGTAATGTTGATGATGGTTTGAGGTATTGTGTTGTCCTGAGTGGTGTTTGAGTGTTGGTGGATGTGGATTTAGTGGTGGACTGATTGTAGCGTGTTGGGACTGCAGTGACAACTGGAACTGGTTGTAATGTTGATGATGGTTTGAGGTATTGTGTTGTCCTGAGTGGTGTTTGAGTGTTGGTCGATGTGGATTTAGTGGTGGACTGATTGTAGCGTGTTGGGACTGCAGTGACAGACAACTGTTAATAAACACCTGTATCTTCTGGATGATGACCTTGGTAGTTCTCCAGGTTTCCGCCACATACAGTAGAACTGTCTTGACATTCGTATTGAAAATTCTGATCTTGGTGTTAGTTGACAATTGTTTTGAGTTGCTGATGTTCTTCAATTGTAAATGTGCTACACTTGTTTTGCCGATCCGCGCCTCCACATCTGCATCAGATCCAC
>NW_017386741.1:0-3729 GCF_000237925.1 Schistosoma mansoni
CCTCTCCGTGCATAAGTGTATGTCATGATTAGTATAAACTAATTCAAAATCCACACAGGATGTCGCTTCTTCACCTCTGGTCTTTGGTTCAGAAGAACGTAACCTGGGCTCCACGTCCATAATTACCTGCCATAACCAGCTGCAGGAGTTTAAAACCAGTGACATTAGATAAGCAAAACAGTTTGCCTACTTTCTACCATCAGCATTGCATATAGAATCGTTGTTAATAACCTAAAGGAAAGTACGTTTTCATTTAGTCTTTCGGTCAAAGGCTCCGGATGTGGGCCCCCTAAGAAAACCACCTGCTTCAGTTCGGGCACATGGGCAGTATCACAGCCCTCAAGCAAATCGAATGAGATTTGTATGGCGCATATGTACCTGGTGCTTCCTTGTACCAATATTTATGTGTTTAAATAAATAAAATAAAATAAAGGTCTTATGTGAGACTGGAGGTTCGCCATTGAAATCGTGGATGGTTTGGCATTGTTTTGGCAAGTTTTGCTGGCTGTCCATATGATAAGTTGGTTTGCTCGTTAACCGATTTCATTCATACTGGTGGTAGCTTTTCAGTGTTCTCAAGGGTTTTTGTCATTGGAGCATTGTAAGGAATATCGCCATTGCAAACATTAATGAGTTTGACTGTCGTGTAAGCGGAATGGGTGAACTTTGGTCTGTTCATTCTCTGCATAATTGATTTGCGCGATCACTGGTCGGAATAATTATACATGTGATGTGAATGTGTATATGAATGGTGCGAATGGTCCACCAGGGTGCTTGGTACCTGTGTGGGTGCGTCACAGGAATGAGCTGTACTATTCAGATTGTTGCGGTGAAGCCCATATAGTGTCTGGTTCTCCTATGGGATTGAACTGCATGGTTTGGGTTGCCACGTGAAGGTATGGATGGTGTCTGGTTCTCCTGAAAACCAGTGCAAAATTATCCTGGCCCATAAAGGTATATTATATTAATAACTGTCTCGATATAATCAATTCTAACACCAATTAGTGAACATCATCTCTGGGATGGAAGTGTATCCAGTTGACAAGTTTCGTACATAGACGATTTTGGTTAGTCAACTTCAGACTATCAATACATAAAAGTCATCAACTTACCTCTTTAGTTAATTTCAACGGAACCGATTTCACTAAACGTCCTAAATTCAATTCAAATATATTTGTATTGAATGGTTCATTTGACATAAGAAAACTGTACAATAACTTGCTATTTCGAAGAAATGGTTGAGCAATTAAATACTAAAAAAAATGGGATATAGATAAACAAAAAGAAAAAAGCAATTAGATATTGATCAGAAGGGGTTTTGTGGAGATTTCAGTATTTTCATAGTTGAAATCATGAGTCAATTGAAGCTAGACCACCAGGGAAACCTGGAAGCACTGGAAGGCCGTTTCGTCCTAATATGGAACTCTTCAGCAGTGTGCATCCACGATCCCGCATTCGCATGATATAAAATGTTGAATGTGTAATGGGTGGTGTAGGTAGTGTGTGAATCACACCTCGATTGTCCTCGGCAATATACATGTACGGGGCGATATTAAACGACGTAACGTCCACCTGAGCTGAGCCCTGAAGCGATTGTTGTAGAGGTATAAAATGAGACAAAGTAATGCTAGCCGTGTGGAATCGGACGTATGGCCAACTTTTGAAAATATTGATTTCAGCACCCCAATTGTCAGCTTGTTTGTGGAGGTAAAAGTCGAGTATTTGGGTGGGTAAACAGGTAATGGCATAGGTGGCGGAGTCATCTCCGGGTTTGTATCCTTGGATGGTAAGATGTTGTCGTCGTCGAACTGTGACATTGCAATGCCAATAATTTCTTGGTTGAAGCCAGGAAGTAGGTCCTTCTTGTTGACCGGTATCGGTTGATCCTTCCCCCGTCTCTGAACTATCCGCTTCCAAGTGTGCACGTTTTGCCATACCAGTGCTTGAAGTGACAACAGCACAACGTAGAAGGTGGTAACGGAATGTGAGATCCGAGTTGGCATTTGAATTTATAGTAATGTGTTCGATTATATAATGCGTCCTTATCCAATGAGCTTGTGTAAAATCCTAATTCATGATTGGTTGAAATGAGGACAGGTATTCTGGGTAGGCGGCAGTCATCTTGGTGTTTGACGTGTATGTCTAATGGTTCACCACCCAATAGCAATTTAAAGTCTTGAACAGTAATAGGAGTTATTCTTGGTTCTTCCATGAGGGCAACAGTTTTTTCAATAAATTTTGTAAAAAGAATTGAGAATGGTCACCTGATCGTTGAACAGTTCCGTAATTATATTCACCGCATATGAGTTTCAGTAATAAAGATTTACCAGTAGTTGTTGGTCCTTCTAAGCATAAGGTATTGACACGTTTCACCTTCTTATTCATAATGGTGGATACGGAGGCACAAAATACTTTTTTATCAATATCATTCTTTTCCATTAGCATATCAAACCAAGCATCGGAGGCCTCGAAATTTGTTGGATATTCACATTCATCATGTGAACCTTCATATTGTTCATAGGGTGTATCTATTTGAGCGCGTACTAATTCTTCATTATATATTTTAATACAAAGTTTTGCAACTTCTTGCCATTGATTACCAAAATCGTTGTATAAATCTAAACGTTGTTGAGTCGATAAGGAATTTTCAAAGGCATCCATTTGTCTAGTATCATTTAAACGTACCATATCTAATATTAAATCTGTACGTTGTTTTCGCATAATTTGTGTGGGTTTATTATTTTTACGTAATTCTCGATTAAGGTCGGCACAATCCATATCACTTGGTTCAACATTGAGTAAATCAATGTAATACTTTTCCAATTGTTTGCCATGATTTTCAATTTGAGCACCTCGTCTAGCCAAGTATGCACAGAATTTCGACCATTTAATTACGGGAATACAAGTTTTTATTGCATCAGGTAAACTAGACCTTGGCATATTACCCCCATGAAAGATACGTTCGATAGTTCGTCTACGGTTTTTTTGGCTTCCTTGAAAAACAAAGTGGTAGTGATCAATATGATTTATTGAAATTACAGATCCTTTATAATTGTTAAATACAGGAGGAGGACCACGGTAAATAAAAGTCCATAAATTATCGTCATCAGAGTCAGTAATAACAAAAGATCCAGTTGGTAATGTGGATATTGGCTTTGGAGTAGGAGTTGGTCTTTCACTATTTGATGGATCGGTTACTGGTGATTCAATTTGAGGAATGTCTTCTATCAAGTCAAGTGGTGCGTCTAACATAGTTTCAAATGGAATGTTATTGTTAGTCATGTTTTCTTCTCTAGCTATAAGTCGGTCGATAATATCTGCGTCTGAAGATTTACATACTGTTTCATAATGTCCAATGTGTTTACAAAATGAACAGGTATATGTTTTGGCAGGACAGTCTGGGTTATTAAATTTGTGTTCGGTTGATCCACATCCATAGCATTCTGTGTATTCGGGTTTACTTTTTTTGTTGGTGTTATCGGATTTACTGTCAATGATGGCGTGCTTTCGTTTAAGTCCAGATACATATTCTGCATTGGAGGTGGATGCGATTTGGTCGACAGACTTTTGAACTGCTGCTCCAATTTTAAAAGCTGCCTCAATCGTATGTTGAGTTTTCTTTTCATTTGTAGTTGGCAGTTCGGTACCAAGTGGATAGAATTTTCCTTGAATATAAGCACCTGTTGGTAAAGGCATTCTAATGGTTTATTGTTGAAAATCAACAGTTTA
>NW_017386740.1:0-2348 GCF_000237925.1 Schistosoma mansoni
TTGAAGAACATTTTGCAAATAGAGTATCATAGTATGGTTTTTGCATTTTACCAAGTAACGTTGTAATTTGTGCAAAATATTTAGTTGGTTGTCCTCATGTGTGTTGTCATTCACTACATTTGGTGTCGCTGCCAACCAGTAGGAGGAAGGGTGCTGTTCTGCGGACGCCGCTGCGGGTCTGGAGTTGAGGTGCTAGTTGGGCCAGTCTTGTGCGGAGAGTTGGCGTCGAGTAGAGTGTTCTGGCGTGGAGGCGTTGGCTGTAGCGGGTGCTGTTGACGGAGAGGAGCAGTGGGAAGTGCGGCTGCTGGATGGACATCGGATGTAGATGGCTCAGCAGGCCGGTGGAGTATGGATGTTGAACGTCCCAGGTGTCGGGTGCATGCGGATGTTGGTGCCACGGCAGGTCGACCGAGCTATGGAGGTCAGCGCGCCACACACTCGACATTCTCACGAACACTTTGGCACAGACTGCAGTGAAACAAGAAAGTGGCATGGCGAGCAGAACCACCGCATGAACGAATGCTTTAAAGGGGGACGAGTGTGGTGTGGTCTACTTATATCCACATAAGTAGTATATGGTGTGGGTCAGACATACAATGTATTTTCGCAGAAAACCCATGAGAAAAGTACTGAAATGAACCGCAATCGTTTGGAAAATGCATGAGCAATTAAAATCAAAGAACAAACAGTGAACATGGAGGCTATTGGTTGTTAATTTGCAAATTCACTGTCCATTGTATGGTTATTACAATTTACTCAGATACTTTGTAATGTTTGCTTAAATACATTCCATTGTCCAACAGTCGTGTTCTGTTCACAACAGTAGTAGTAATATTTGTTGTTGTGGTTGTGTGGTGTGAGCTACTTATATTGACATAAGTAGTATATATAGTGAGCAAGGAATAGAATATCTGACAGCAGAAGATTGAGAAGATCAAGAAGAGAAGAACAGAAATTAAAAGCAATTTGTGTGGAAATCCAGGAACAATGAAGCCTGAGACAATTGAAGAACATTTTGCAAATAGAGTATCATAGTATGGTTTTTGCATTTTACCAAGTAACGTTGTAGTTTGTGCAAAATATTTAGTTGGTTGTCCTCATGTGTGTTGTCATTCACTACATTTGGTGTCGCTGCCAACCAGTAGGAGGAAGGGTGCTGTTCTGCGGACGCCGCTGCGGGTCTGGAGTTGAGGTGCTAGTTGGGCCAGTCTTGTGCGGATAGTTGGCGTCGAGTGGAGAGATCTGGCGTGGCGGCGTTGGCTGTAGCGGGTGCTGTTGACGGAGAGGAGCAGTGGGAAGTGCGGCTGCTGGATGGACATCGGATGTAGATGGCTCAGCAGGCCGGTGGAGTACGGATGTTGAACGTCCCAGGTGTCGGGTGCATGCGGATGTTGGTGCCACGGCAGGTCGACCGAGCTATGGAGGTCAGCGCGCCGCAGACTCGACATTCTCACGAACAGTTTGGCACAGACTGCAGTGAAACAAGAAAGTGGCATGGCGAGCAGAACACCGCATGAACGAATGCTTTAAAGGGGGACGAGTGTGGTGTGGTCTACTTATATCCACATAAGTAGTATATATGGTGAGCAAGGAATAGAATATCTGACAGCAGAAGATTGAGAAGATCAAGAAGAGAAGAACAGAAATCAAAAGCAATTTGTGTGGAAATCCAGGAACAATGAAGCCTGAGACAATTGAATAACATTTTGCAAATAGAGTATCATAGTATGGTTTTTGCATTTTACCAAGTAACGTTGTAATTTGTGCAAAATATTTAGTTGGTTGTCCTCATGTGTGTTGTCATTCACTACATTTGGTGTCGCTGCCAACCAGTAGGAGGAAGGGTGCTGTTCTGCGGACGCCGCTGCGGGTCTGGAGTTGAGGTGCTAGTTGGGCCAGTCTTGTGCGGATAGTTGGCGTCGAGTGGAGAGATCTGGCGTGGCGGCGTTGGCTGTAGCGGGTGCTGTTGACGGAGAGGAGCAGTGGGAAGTGCGGCTGCTGGATGGACATCGGATGTAGATGGCTCAGCAGGCCGGTGGAGTACGGATGTTGAACGTCCCAGGTGTCGGGTGCATGCGGATGTTGGTGCCACGGCAGGTCGAACGAGCTATGGAGGTCAGCGCGCCACACACTCGACATTCTCACGAACAGTTTGGCACAGACTGCAGTGAAACAAGAAAGTGGCATGGCGAGCAGAACCACCGCATGAACGAATGCTTTAAAGGCGGACGAGTGTGGTGTGGTCTACTTATATCCACATAAGTAGTATATATGGTGAGCAAGGAATAGAATATCTGACAGCAGAAGATTGAGAAGATCAAGAAGAGAAGAACAGAAATCAAAAGCAA
>NW_017386740.1:2548-4087 GCF_000237925.1 Schistosoma mansoni
CTTATATCCACATAAGTAGTATATATGGTGAGCAAGGAATAGAATATCTGACAGCAGAAGATTGAGAAGATCAAGAAGAGAAGAACAGAAATCAAAAGCAATTTGTGTGGAAATCCAGGAACAATGAAGCCTGAGACAATTGAATAACATTTTGCAAATAGAGTATCATAGTATGGTTTTTGCATTTTACCAAGTAACGTTGTAATTTGTGCAAAATATTTAGTTGGTTGTCCTCATGTGTGTTGTCATTCACTACATTTGGTGTCGCTGCCAACCAGTAGGAGGAAGGGTGCTGTTCTGCGGACGCCGCTGCGGGTCTGGAGTTGAGGTGCTAGTTGGGCCAGTCTTGTGCGGATAGTTGGCGTCGAGTGGAGAGATCTGGCGTGGCGGCGTTGGCTGTAGCGGGTGCAGTTGACGGAGAGGAGCAGTGGGAAGTGCGGCTGCTGGATGGACATCGGATGTAGATGGCTCAGCAGGCCGGTGGAGTACGGATGTTGAACGTCCCAGGTGTCGGGTGCATGCGGATGTTGGTGCCACGGCAGGTCGACCGAGCTATGGAGGTCAGCGCGCCGCAGACTCGACATTCTCACGAACAGTTTGGCACAGACTGCAGTGAAACAAGAAAGTGGCATGGCGAGCAGAACCACCGCATGAACGAATGCTTTAAAGGGGGACGAGTGTGGTGTGGTCTACTTATATCCACATAAGTAGTATATATGGTGAGCAAGGAATAGAATATCTGACAGCAGAAGATTGAGAAGATCAAGAAGAGAAGAACAGAAATCAAAAGCAATTTGTGTGGAAATCCAGGAACAATGAAGCCTGAAGTGGAGTATGGATGTTGAACGTCCCAGGTGTCGGGTGCATGCGGATGTTGGTGCCACGGCAGGTCGACCGAGCTATGGAGGTCAGCGCGCCACACACTCGACATTCTCACGAACACTTTGGCACAGACTGCAGTGAAACAAGAAAGTGGCATGGCGAGCAGAACCACCGCATGAACGAATGCTTTAAAGGCGGACGAGTGTGGTGTGGTCTACTTATATCCACATAAGTAGTATATGGTGTGGGTCAGACATACAATGTATTTTCGCAGAAAACCCATGAGAAAAGTACTGAAATGAACCGCAATCGTTTGGAAAATGCATGAGCAATTAAAATCAAAGAACAAACAGTGAACATGGAGGCTATTGGTTGTTAATTTGCAAATTCACTGTCCATTGTATGGTTATTACAATTTACTCAGATACTTTGTAATGTTTGCTTAAATACATTCCATTGTCCAACAGTCGTGTTCTGTTCACAACAGTAGTAGTAATATTTGTTGTTGTGGTTGTGTGGTGTGAGCTACTTATATTGACATAAGTACTATTCGATTATTAATATTTTATTTTCCTTTTCCTTCCTTTCTCAAACGTGGCATATGTAATGCTAACATTATTGAAAATTGTGTATTATTGCATCTTTGAAGAAACCCTGGAATGGTTTCTTCACAGCACTTATGTACCCATAAGGTGTTTGTGAATAATAATAATGATG
>NW_017386738.1:0-3734 GCF_000237925.1 Schistosoma mansoni
TGTATTTCTTGAAACTACAAAGCTAACACGTTGTAGAACTAAAAACATCTCTACTTCCACGAATTATCAAGAACTATCATTATCTATAGTATTTCAAACAATCTGTTACTCAGTCGATATGCACATACAAGTATGCATCTGAACACTTTGTTGCACAACTACAACATATGAACATGTACTTAACAAGATGTGTAGCGTTTGAGTTCAAGCAGTAACCACATTCATGATAACATAATGCACTGAATACTGAGAGTATAATTAGAAGAAAAATGAATCCATATGATGAGAATTGTAGAATAATATTGAAACTCAAGATCCACAGAAAGTCAATGAATGAATTCATTTTTAGCAGTCCTGCCGACTCTGAGCCAAATCTCATAAGGTGTCGAACCACTAATCATGTGGCTAATCGTGTGGTGCATATGTATCTGGTGCCCTTTCGTACCAATATATATGTGTTTAAATAAATAAATAAAACACTAATCAGAATTATCACAACTATGCTAACCAGCTAATCCGGACCATATCATATAGTTCAAGCAACCTGTCAGAGATACAAAGTTATCAAAATTAAGTTCCCTCCAATACGTTAGTTTTAAATGAATTCATCGATTGTATCATCAACACAGCGCTTGAAATATACTAGTAGGTGTCTCAGTCAGTTTCACTGTTTCCATCTAGTCTGTTTCAATGCCTTTTATTTATTTCTATGGGAATTTCACGGATATAAAGTGTTTGATTATACTCCTATATGAAACTGCTTCTTTTACAACGGTCTCAAAGCTAACCTGTGGAGATAGAACCTTAAAACCTATTTTGTAAATAATTTTCCATAGTTTTCGCATGTATTTTCATATTCTGTACATTAAGCATTAGACAATTGTACTTGTTGTTTAACTGTATTACTTTGAACGCTTGTAACACTCCTTCCTTCCGTTTTGAGTACAACATACCGTGCCACTGTTAATTCTCCTCAACAAATACACTCTAATTCACGTCTGCATCGTTCTGCCCTGTCTGCTAATATGTTGAATGAAATATTAATTGCATACCATCTACGTTTATAGACAATTGCGACATTCTTATTGAATTCTACGCTTGGTAAAACTACTGGATCTATATCGTCCATATTGGGATTATTAATTTTGTTATAATTGTGGAGTATCTGGACCAAACCCAGCCGAACACGCAATAGCCTGAAGACTTAAGTAACGTCCCTTATTTTGTTATTTTTGTGTGTAATTACTTATTAACTGTTAATTGTTACATAAACTATAGACATAATATTTTTGTTGCTAAAATTTTTGGTTATCAAACATTTTGGTCCACCACAAACCAAACAGAGTCAATAATAATACTACGTAGTTGTGACATTACAGATCGTTTAATGGATTTATACACAAAGTTTCGAAGTGTGAGTGAACGAATCTTTGATAAGTTATTCTATTTCACAAAACCAGTGAAAATAAAACTTTCTCATCTGCAAGTAATACACGCAAAAGTGTTTGTGTTATACCTGTTCTGTTTTCCATAGAAATATAATCCATCTGTACTATGAAATCTAAAGTGAGGAATTAAATTTTCACCACATGTTGGAGTAACTCCACCTGTAGCTCCTCTGGGGGTTACTGCCGGTCCCAAGCCCGGGTAAAGGAGGAGGGTTGGGCATGGGGTTAGCGAACCCATCCCGTAGAAAAGCTAACTCGCTAAAAAAACGCTAACCAGATAAAATCATTCAAACCATTTAAACTCTGCCCTGGGAGTTGAAGGAATAATTATGACGCCTCATGATGAAAGCCGAAATTCTTCGGAAGTCATGAGGCCGATGCACCTTCTTACAACCAGAGCGACAATTTTTATAGGTACATGGAACGTCCGAACAATGTGGGAGACAGGAAGAGTCTTTCAAATTGCTGCAGAAATGAGAAAATACAACCTGGAGGTGCTTGGAATCAGCGAAACACATTGGACACAGGTTGGACAACAACGACTATCTTCAGGAGAACTTCTGTTATACTCCGGTCATGAAGAAGAAAACGCCCCACATACAGAAGGAGTTGCATTGATGCTGTCCAGAAAAGCACAAAATGCACTTATTGGATGGGAATCTCATGGACCAAGGATCATCAAAGCCTCCTTCAAGACAAAGAGAGAGGGCATTACAATGAACGTCATCCAATGCTATGCGCCTACCAACGACTACGATGAAGACGCTAAAGACCAATTCTACGATAGGCTGCAGTCGATCTTCGAGAAGTGCCCAACCAAGGACCTGACGATTCTGATGGGAGATCTCAATGATAAAAATGGAATGGACAACACTGGATACGAAGAAGTCATGGGACAACATGGACTGGGAGAAAGGAACGAAAATGGTGAGAGATTTGCAAACCTATGTGCCTTCAATAAACTGGTCATAGGTGGCACCATATTCCCACACAAAAACATACACAAAGCCACTTGGGTTTCACCGGATCACACTACACAGAATCAAATCGACCATATCTGCATCAACAAAAAGTTCAGGAGGACGATGGAGGATGTGAGAACCAGAAAAGGAGCTGATATAGCATCCAATCATCATTTGCTGGTCGCCAAGATGAAACTAAAACTCAAGAAGCACTGGACAACGGCGCGGACAACATCACAAAAGTTTAACACGGCCTTTCTTTGAGATGCTGACAAACTCAACAAATTCAACATAGCCCTCAGCAACAGGTTCGAGGCCTTTCATGACCTACTCAATGGAGAGGGAACTACCATGGAGAACAACTGGAAAGGTATCAAGGAGGCAATCGTTTCAACATGTCAAGAGGGTCAAAAGAAGCACCATCACAAGGAATGGATCACTGTTGGTACACTGGATAAAATTGAAGAAAGGAGGAACAAGAAGGCAGCAATCAATATCAGCCGAACCAGAGCGGAAAAAGCCAAGGCACAAGCCGAATACACAGAGGCCAACAAGCAAGTGAAGAGGAGCATCAGAGCCGACAAACGTAAATATGTGGAAGATTTAGCGATGACAGCGGAAAAGGCTGCAAGAGAGGGAAACATGAGACAACTGTATGATGCAACAAAGAAACTTGCTGGAAATTACCGTAAGCCAGAAAGACCAGTGAAAAGCAAGGAAGGCAAAGTAATCACCGATATTGAAGAACAACGAAACAGGTGGGTAGAACACTTCAAGGAACTCTTGAATCGATCAGCTCCACTGAACCCACCCAACATCGAAGCAGCACCCACGGACCTCCCAATCGATGTTGGCCCACCAACAATTGAAGAGATCAGCATGGCCATTAGACAAGTCAAGAGTGGCAAAGCAGCGGGACCAGAGAACATCCTGGCAGAGGCACTGAAAGCAAATGTAGCAGCAACTGCCAAGATACTACACATCCTCTTTAGTAAGATTTGGGACGAAGAACAAGTACCAATAGACTGGAACAAGGATTTCTGATCAAGATACCAAAGAAAGGCGATCTCAGCAAGTGCGACAACTACAGGGGCATCACTCTTCTCTCAATACCAGGAAAAGTCTTCAACAGAGTATTGTTAAACAGGATGAAGGATTCCGTGGACGCCCAACTTCGAGACCAACAAGCTGGATTTCGTAAGGATAGATCATGCGCAGATCAAATCGCAACTCTACGTATCATTGCGGAACAATCAATCGAATGGAATTCATAACTCTAAATCAACTTCATTGACTACAAGAAGGCATTTGATAGAGTGGACAG
>NW_017386737.1:0-3762 GCF_000237925.1 Schistosoma mansoni
GAAGTGAGTGTTTTTGCAGTAAAAAAGTTTAAACTTTAAAGGGAAAAAGAAGACTCGATGGTAAAAAAATGAGTGATATATTAGATTTGTATCACGTTGGGATATATCACTTGAAAAAGTGTATCAAATTGAATAATGTTATGTTTCATTGAATTATGCATCTCAAATGAGAATACTTCATATGTATTGTTCATCAAGAAATCAAAGCATATAATAAATTGTTGGTAAAGGTTTTAAACACTGAACAGTTTTTTGTTTTAGACTGAGGAATTTCAGTATTATGGATTACTGATCTTACAGTATAGAATCGAATCTTGGAGCTTCAAATTCTAAAGTAAGGACTACACATTTATGTCTAAACCAAAAAAACTTTATTTTCTACCTTAAAGGATTGGATTAGTAATAAGTGGCTCACATTCAAAATTGTTGAATGTTGTCAGTCATAGATTTTTACTAAAAATCAACTTTGTCAAATAATACAAGTTATTCTATAATCTTTTAATGTTAATTATATTCTTGTCTTAAAAGAGAATACTAGTTTCGGCAATTGAACGTTATTTAATAACACAATGATTTAATTTTGTAGGTATCATTACCAAGATTTGACTTGATAATTTCGAATAAATTGAGCATTGGGTAGATTGTTATGAGTAAAATGAATGTAATATCTCAATGAGTGGAAAAATGAGATTTTCTGACGTTTCGTGACTCAGTGTGAGCCAATTCTTCAGAGAATAAGTACTTACTTACTTACGCCTGATACCACCCATGGAGCATAAGCCGCTGACCAGCATTCCCCAAACCACTATGTCCTGGGCTTCCCTTTCTAGTGCCATCCAGTTGTTGTTCATTATTCTCACATCTGTTTCGATTTCTCGGCGTAATGTGTTCTTTGATCTTCCTCTTCGCCTTTGGCCTTCAGGGTTCCATGTGAGGGCTTGCCTTGTGACACAGTTGGGTGCTTTCATCAATGTGTGTCCTATCCACTTGCAGGGCTTCGCCCTGAAGCGCTGGAATTGGATAGCTATGAACAGTCTTCACAAATCAGTCAGACCTCTTTTTTGATTGATCGCACATAATATTCTTGCGTTGTTCCTCTGTACTATTTAAACTTGGATTAATTTAGTTTTGGTTATCTATTCTCTGAAGAAACGACTTGCACTGAGCCACGAAGCATCAGAAAATCTCATTTTTCTACTCATTATGATATTACAAATACATCATTTTATTTACAATGATTTAATTTATCAGTTCCGGTAGATCATTCAGCTTGGTATTTATCAAGGAAAACATATTTCATCAACTGTACACTGGTCTTTTAAATAAAAGACATGTAGGCAATCCTTGGCAAATAATAATTTACTGGTTTACTGTAGTTTATTCTAAACGTTTAGCTCGATGAATGGAATTATATATTTTACTCACTATTATATTTTATTCCTTATGCTTTCCTGACGTTTGTCAGCCATCATGGTATTTTGCAACATAAATTTAGACTATATAGGTTGCTCACGTGGTCTGACTCTGTGTTATGGTTAAAATAATCATTAAATTCTTATTTCTAAACAGTTTAACTGTAAAAAAATATACACTACACTTCGGGTGATCAGTTTTACAGAGATATTACATGATATTTCCTAAAGGTGTAGGACTATCGTCTGTAACGTTTATTGAAATTATCATTACCTTAGGGTTAATGAAAATTATCGCCAATTATTCATTAATCAATGAAGACACATCTGTTATTCGTATATTTCTATTTCAGATAAATTTTAAGAAAATTGTATTTATATGCGCAAAACAAATTCGTCGTTGGTGTTAAAAGTTTGTGGAGATTACTGAATTTTCATCTTTTATATCATGAATTGCCACTATCCGTACAACACTGAAAACGAGGAAGTGCTATTTAGTCCTAGGATGGGATGTTTCAGTATTATGCACTCACAACTTCATAGGAGATTGAATGCTAAACCTTTAAGTCTCGCAATGGGGAAACAATGCATAAGTCAGCACGTAATTATTCGCATTCCTTACTTACTTACTTACTTACGCCTGTTACTCCCAATGGAGCATAGGCCGCCGACCAGCTTTCTCCAACCCACTCTGTCCTGGGCCTTCTTTTCTAGTTCCTTCCAGTTCTTGTTCATTCTTCTCATGTCTGTCTCTATTTCTCGGCGTAATGTGTTCTTTGGTCTCCCTCTTCTCCTTCGACCTTCAGGATTCCATGTGAGGGCTTGTCTTGTGACACAATTGGGTGATTTCCTCAAAGTGTGCCCAATCCACTTCCAGCGCTTCTTCCTGATTTCTTCCTCCGCTGGATGGAATCTGGTTTGTTGTCTCCCACAGTAACTTGTTGCTGATAGTGTCTGGCCATCGGATCCGAAGTATCTTGCGTAGACAGCTGTTAATAAACACTTGTATCTTCTGGATAATGGCTTTCGTAGTTCTCCACGTCTCTGCCCCATACAGAAGAACTGTCTTGACATTTGTATTGAAAATTCTAACCTTGGTGTTGGTTGACAATTGTTTTGAGCTCCAGATGTTTTTCAGCTGTAGGTATGCTGCTCTTGCTTTGCCGATCCTCGCCCTCACATCTGCATCTGATCCACCGTGTTCATCAATGATGCTGCCCAGATATGTAAAGATTTCCACATCCTCCAAAGCTTCTCCGTCAAGTGTAATTGGATTGGTGCATATTGTATTGTATCGGAGAGCTTTGCTTTTCCCTTTGTTTATATTGAGACCTACTGCTGCTGAGGCTGCTGCTACACTGGTCGTTTTCTCCTGCATTTGTTGTTGTGTTTGTGATAGAAGAGCCAGATCATCCGCGAAGTCTAAATCGTCAAGCTGCATCCTGCCTGTCCACTGTATCCCGTGCATTCCTCCAGATGTTGACGTCTTCACTATCCAGTCGATCACCAGGAGAAAGAGAAACGGTGAGAGTAGGCAACCTTGCCTTACACCAGTCTTTACCTCGAACGAGTCGGTGAGTTGTCCTCCGTGGACGATTTGGCAGTTTAGTCCATCATAGGAGTTCCGTATGATGTTGAATATCTTCTCAGGCACGCCGTAGTGTCGAAGAAGCTTCCATAGTGTTGTCCTGTCCACGCTATCAAATGCCTTCTCGTAGTCGATGAAGTTGATGTAGAGTGATGAATTCCATTCGATTGATTGTTCCACAATGATACGTAGAGTTGCGATTTGATCTGTGCACGATCTATCCTTACGAAATCCAGCTTGTTGATCTCGAAGTTGGGCGTCCACGGAATCCTTCATCCTGTTTAACAATACTCTGTTGAAGACTTTTCCTGGTATTGAGAGGAGAGTGATGCCCCTGTAGTTATCGCACTTGCTCAGATCGCCTTTCTTTGGTATCTTGATGAGAAGTCCTTCTTTCCAGTCTGTTGGTACATGTTCTTCGTCCCAAATCTTACTGAAGAGGATGTGGAGTATCTTGGCAGTTGCTGTTACATTTGCTTTCAGTGCCTCTGCCGGGATGTTGTCTGGTCCCGCTGCTTTGCCACTCTTGATTTGTCTAATGGCCATGCTGATCTCTTCAATTGTTGGTGGGCCAATATCGATTGGGAGGTCTGTGGGTGCTGCTTCGATGTTGGGTGGGTTCAGTGGAGCTGGTCGATTCAAGAGTTCCTTGAAGTGTTCTACCCACCTGTTTCGTTGTTCTTCAATATCGGTGATTACTTTGCCTTCCTTGTTTTTCACTGGTCTTTCTGGTTGACGGTAATTTCCAGCCAAGTTTCTTGG
>NW_017386736.1:0-3766 GCF_000237925.1 Schistosoma mansoni
CTTTCTTCATATATGAACAAAAACTTCTCGTTAGATATTTAAATTACGGTTTGAGACAACTTTTTCTGTCATTTGCGATGTGGATGTTTCACCATGACCATTATGCAAACGTTAGCGATAACTGCATTTGTAAGAATCGTCAGTAAATTGTCCTCATTTAAACCATTATGTTGACCATTGTCGAGCACACATAATTTGTTGACCCAGGGGATTAAAGGTTAACTTCCGAAGTATACGACATACTAGTGCGTTAAGTTCTGCTTACAACTATATTACCTGTTAGTATCTCAAAATATTAAGCAATTCGGTTGCAATTTTGCGTGAAAGTAGATAAACCGGTGTTAATTGTGGTGAAAGAGGACATTTTCGAGAAAATAGAAGTGTTGATTTCAAGTTTGGAAAAATACGCACTAATTATTCCAGTTCAGTGAAAACGGTGACATCGTGGTTCATTGTTGTTCATAGTAGCAGTGAATTCTCTTAGGTATTTTCTATAAAATATAGTCTCGCCAATATTTCTTCACCTTTATTTCCACATATCATGTCTTCTTGCGTGAACTGTTGTAAATGCTCTAAGTCTTTATCTTTATATCATTTGTAATCACAAAGCGTTCTATTATTTCAGAAAAATTCTACTTATCAACGTGTTGATATTTCATTATGGGTGGTGTATAATTTTTATATAAAGAAATCTATGACAAGCGTTTACCTAGTAAAAAAATACTAAAACAGGATGAGGATTGCTTTACCTGGAATATTATGCTAATTCGACAGCAGAACCGACCATATAGATTAATTTACTATAATACGCGTAAATTCAAATTTTTACATCGGCGTTACTATTGTAGTCAAACTAAACGGAAGGTTATAAACAACTAAGGTCATACAAAAGGAAAAACTTTGGTCCACGTAAATTGCATGAGGAAAGTTTGTTGTAATTTTCACTGTGATTTCTTAGGTACTGTTACTCTGCGAATCTAGCGTTAGCTTATTTTTTAGGAGTTTCCAACGTAAATACTGTTACAACTTCCGTTATCGTTTTCACGTGTTGGTTTAAACCCACCAACATGTTGTTGTTTCAATGCGGTTTCAAGCCTGTGAAACTGTCTAAATCGCGGTAGTTTAGCAACTCTGTTGCACTAGTTCTAGTCACTTTGATAGTTTTGTTGGTTTATTTATCTTGTAACCTGTGTATGAAGGAATGAAGTGTTTCTGAGACTGGTAGCTACACATTACTAGCCAGGAGTTTGATAGTTGATATCAACTTTGAAAATAACGTATCAAGAGTTCGGACAACAGGGGAAGACAACTATCCGTATGAGTAAATAAATGAATCTTTTGATAATACTGTGGATTTTAGCAACCTGGAGCAGAAGTATGGAAGGTATTTGGAAACGATAGGAACAAGCCGACGTCATGTAATAATGTTATTAATATAGGAGTTCTGGAACACGCATGAAAAAAGCTATTTCACGTTGTGGATGGTGATCCGTGAGAGGGTACGCGTTTGCAAATTTCGCTCGATCTATCAACAGATGGGCTATAGTCACTGAGCCTGAGTATGTTCCAAATAAGGACAATTCTTAATGAAAAGAAGTTGGCATGGTTCTTAGGTTTTTCTTCTTTCATATACAGGTTTTTGAGGATTAACTGGCAGAGAGCTGTGGTGAGGACTTGATAGTAATTTTAAGTTTGAATAAATTGACGTACTTGTATGCTGTAAGCCATTCTTCAGATCACCTTTTATTCTCCAGTGACGCAGTGAAATAAACGCCAGTGCCAGAGTCTGTCTTCGAAAGATTCCTTCATCAATCTTATCAGCAGCTTTGTTGACTGTCTATGGTTATGGTCTCGGTGATTTATATCTCGCAATAAGAGGCGCAGAAATATTGTAAACTTCGGGGTGAGACGGTGAGTACGTTATAAAAGCGCCGAAAACAGTTCTGTAGTGATGGTATCGAATTTTCTTTATACGAAGTGCACCAACAGTGTAGCTTAAACTGACATTTTTTCGTTGGTATTATTCCTAGATAGCGCTCTGTGGAAGTAATTGGAAGAGGATTGACAAAAAAGACGTCATTTGTTTGTGTCCAACAGGCTTGAATGTTAATGACACAACATTTTAGCAGCTAAAATCTTAGCTTTTTTTCCGTTCTCCTTTTTCGACTATTGTGAGGTCTTTATATAGCTCGAATGAATTCTTTTCATTCCATGTGGACCAGTCCATCCGTTATTTTCGACGGTACTAAGAGCAGTTCGGCTAGTTTTTAATCGGGTAGATCGTTCCTCTCTCCACCCCAGATTGGGGAGGCAGTAATCTGTTTTCATTCGTTTGGAAGTTAATAAGAATCTAGTGAGTACTTGAATAGTTCACCTACTGGTTTACTGAGAGCATCCGCTTCCTGTCTCAGGATTAAGAGGCGAAAATTGCCACATCCTTGCAAATTTCTTTGATGATTAGAAGTATTCAAACTAGTGTAATAAGTAGGAATTTTCGAAATAATGCAATTTACAACAAGTAGAACTAAATGAGCATAAATGAACGTTTTACAATTAGAATTCGTCATCATCTGGTATGGAGCACATAGAGATATTTACCATGTACAAATACCACACTTTCCCAGGTTCAAGAACTCCATTTTTCTTGTTATTAAACTGTAAGTTTGATGGATATTTCCCATACCATCATCTGGCAATGAAATCGAAGTGTCTTCCGCACTTGTAGTTTATTGGTTTAGCTCATTATAGAGTTTTCATTAGGGATTTCTGACGTTGCTGAGTTAGTAAGACCTCCACTATCAGGCTCTGTGAGAACACCGATACCTTGTTTTATAAGTTATAACTTGGTCACTAACCCAAAGGGGTATTTTCGATGAGTTTGTATCCTAGCTGCTATTTTTGTCCGAAAATATCTCCTGAAGCTTCTCACTGTTACGTTAGATCTATATTTCAGTGCCAAATAAGAGTCTTGTAGTAAAAATTCAGTTTATGTTGGGTTCTTCTATTAACCTTTAGCAGGTATTTTACGTCTGGCATATGCCAGGATGTTTGTCTTTTTACTTAAGGTACTCTGTGTGATTTAATATCCCTGAGTAAAATTCTTATCATTTCCCGACGACCATTGACTGTCAGACCCCAACACTGTAGTACCATAGGCATTTCTGAAGACTTTCTATAATGGTCATGTAGTCTGCCCTTGTGTGGCGAATGAATGAGGCATTCTTGTCTCTCAGATGTACCTAATTTTTGATTAAGTTAAATATGACTTTGCTATGGTCATTATTACCATGTTTTTTCTGTTTTTTCTAAGCCTTAGTCAGTGCTTCACAATCGGAGCTACTGTTAGGAGGGTTGTGAGTAAGTTATTATGTAGAAGAAATTGGTCAGTCCTTTAGGAAGTGGTCGACACGAGTTATTTCTGTGCAGCCAGTCAGGTCAGTGTTATTGCATTGGGATTGCCTTTTACCATAAGTTGTTGACCGAGGTCTTATAGCACTGAGGTGTACTTGCCTGGTGATCATATATTTTTCTTATCAATCCGAGTTTTTTTCCACGAGATCGGCTATGGCTGCAAAATAACCACCGCCACTGCTCTCCGTTGGTCTCGTTGGTTCGTCTGGACTGCGACATTCCAACACTTGCTGGAGATAGTCAGATATACCGCTGAGTGGTTGAGCCTTGGTTTGATAATATTAATCATGTATATCATTGTCGTTGTCTACCGACAAACGAAGACGTAGTTATTGTAATTTAATAGTGATAGGAC
>NW_017386735.1:0-3778 GCF_000237925.1 Schistosoma mansoni
ATCGTAATTCAGGTTGAACGATTCTCAGTTGATCGCGGTCAAGTGTAAGCTGGTTTAACTGAACGCATAGCGCTTGTAAGCCCGCTCGTATAGGAGTTCGGATCCATGTCCACTGAAGAAGACGAAGGATACACGAATTCTTCAGTGGACATTTGATCATTTAACTTACGAACTTCAATAGTGTTTTTCTCCTTGTACATGCTTTCTTTTACCCTCCGTAGTCGTTTTAGTTGTGGAGATGTAAGTCGATCAAAACTTAAAAAGAAGGTTTCGGTAGGACAGCAAATATCAAAACAGAATTTAAGATAACAGGTGATAACATCCGTTGTGTTTTCTATTGAGTCATCTGTAAATAATTCCCAGTTGGTCGTACGAAACATGCTTTTTAGATTTTGTAAATTTTCTTCTGAGTAATTCCTATATATTACTTTTTTGGTATGGTGTATGTGTGTACTCTTTCCATGTTTACCATATACTTTAGGTAAGACACGAATTATACAGTGATCCGAACTAGACAATGGAGCATGTTTGCGAGTCACATAGGCACCCACATCATTAATGAAAACCAAGTCTAGATGAGAATTCAAACGAGTAGGAAAATCTACTACATTTAGGTGACCTAGTGATGTAAGGAAGCTACAGTCACATGAATTGAAATCACCACATACAATTGAAAGTGAATCACTGAAGGCAGTAACGGCGAATTCAGTAAATTTATCAGTGAAGACAGATAGCGCAGATGATGTGCAGTCTGGAGTCATGTAGATATTGGTAACATAAATATATTTGTATTTATTCAGGTGTTGTGGACGGCACCTTAAAGTTAGACAGTCAATAAAGTCGTTTGAAAACTTGAAACAGGCAAAAGTAGATCTACACCAGTTAACGTTTACAAAAGTAGCTACTCCGCCACCACAAGTTTTTTTATTGTTTGATCGATCCTGACGATAGATATTAAAATCACGTAATGACACTAAGCAATCATCCTGTAAGTCAGTTAACCAAGATTCTTGAATTGTGATGACACCACAATTACGATACATGTTTTGACTTAGCAGAAATTGGAGATAGTCCACCTTGTTAATTAGTGATCGACAGTTAGAGTTAAGTAGCTCGGGAATCGACATTTGATTGATGTTTATTCTCTTTAAAGCATATTGCCAACCACCACGATGTCTCTTATTGTGCTTGTTTGTAATTTTTGCAGCGAAAGGACGTAAGCATTTTATAAACGCGCCTGTGTAGGTTATGCGATTAATAGACATAATGATAGGTTAAAACAAATTAAAAAAACACCCAGATAACTTGTTGAAATATTTAGATGGCAGAAACAGGTAGCCCAGGGATTCAAGCAGGCCGCCTTTCGAGCTCATTTATCAGATCGATCTATTCTTTCATTCAGTTCAATATCATACAATGAACTAATCGTGTTGATTAAAGATCGAGAAGAATCGTCCACTAGAAATTGTAGCGAAACAGGGTTAAACCAATGACGCGTCAAAGAAGCGCTAGCAATCTTGTTCCAACTTTGTATCTTTATTAGTCCTACCTGTTTAGTTCAGAACACCAATATCAACTCCCACTATGCGATACATGTATTTCAAACGAAGTATGCATGAAAGTGAATCAGACCACATCAAACCATAAAATCAAAAAAAAATTCTAGATTATCAAGCCAGAAGGGGACTGTCACTAAGAGATTGAGAATGGTAAGCCGTACAAAAGTAGCCACTTGGTCAATTGAAAGCTTATGATAAAAGGAATATGAATAGATATATTTTGTTGCTTAACAGTTATGTAATATATATATTAGCAGTTCCCGAAAGTTAGCCATAATTAAATCTTCGGATACAACAATCACCTTTCACGTTGTGAAAATTAACATTCATATTGTTTGTTAATTATTTTTTTCAATATTTCAACCAGATAGAAGAAGGTGTAAACACTGGTACAGTTTTATATCATCGTTGGCAAACACGTACAATGACTGAATTAGCTCATCAATCAGAATGTTTAAGACAACGTGAACTACTTCGTGCAAAACGTCGTGCTGAACATGAAGCTCGACGTGCAGCAAACGAAGCTGAACGTGAAGCACATCGTGCTATTTGTCTTGAAGGTATGAAACGTGCTGGTCAATTACCAACACAAGATGAAGTTAATACTGATGAAAAACTAATAAATACTAAGATGGTTAAGTTTGAATTAGATGAAAAAACTGAAAAGAAACATAAAAAGAAATTAGAAGTCAATAAAAAATCAAAGAAATCACCGGTTAAAAAAGCATTCAAAAGTAAGTACTTCAATTGGCAAATATGATTTTTTAATTTCTTTTATTTAAACACCTAAATATTGGTACAAAGGGCACCAGATATATAGGCGCCACACAAATCTCATTTGATTTGTATTTGTATGAGGGCTGTGATACTGCCCAGAAGCCGAAACTGAAGCACAAGGTTTTCTTAGGGGGGCACACCCGGAGCCTTTGGCTTAAAGGTGCAATCCAGAAGGCAGTGGAGCATTGTGAGGCGATGCAGTCCCATGGAAGCCGGTGACCAACAATTGATTCGTACGCCATTTTTTTCCCTCAGGATACTGGAGCTAGCCCATGTGCACCATTGGTTTGGAATTGTGGATTTCCGACTACCTTAGGTAGACCCTCCGTGTCCACCAACCCGGTTAAGACACCAGAGGCAAAATATTATGTTCATAGTGTAAAATGTTCTCACGATTTAGTGTTTATTTCATTACTTTATAATTAGTTACATCTTTGTTTATAATTTTTAAATAGTGCTCTTTAAGTCCATTAAACAATACGACGATATTTTAGCGGAGAAAATATTGTTTCCTAACATTTCATTTACTACACATATTTATTTATTTAAACACATAAACATTGGTATAAAAAGGCGCCAAATATACATGCGCCACACTTCGTCATGCGATTTGTTCAAGGGCTGAAATACTGCCCTGGTGCCTAAATTGAAGCAGATGTTTTTCTTACGAGTCCACTCCCTGAGCCTTTGACCTAGAGGATTAGTCCACAAGGCATGGGAGCAACGCTAGGAGATGTATTCCAATGGTAATCGGTGACCAGCAATAAGTTTATATTCCTTTTCCCCTTTCAGTATTCTGGAGCTCATGTGTACCATCGGTTTAAATTAAATGTTTTCCAACTCCTCTAGATGAATCCTCCATTTCTGTGAACCCGGGTAATGCGCCGAACATTCACTTTTTGTCCTCTCAATTTCGTAAACAGTACCTTCGGCTCAAGAAGACAGTGAGTAGGGCTTTCCTGACAGTGGTTGTATACACGTGGTCATGTTATAGCATTTCGAAAGATGGATGGATTCTTCTAACTTTTGGCTGTACCAGGGTATTTGGTAGCTACGGCAAGTGGATCTATACCGTGTTCGGTTTTGGGCAGTTACCCATCGAAGACAATGGAAAATGAACGCACAATGTCGTGGATGGGCTGTAGTTAGGCGATAACAGAGTCGGATACCGGCTCAGCTGTCTAAACGTTTAACATTCACATGCTAGACTGTAGGCTCTGGATTTTATTCCATGTCGCAGTGTCGTGGACGCATACTACTTTGGAGCCCCTTACTACGACCAAAGTTATAATGCACGGCCAAATAAATACAACGCGCGAATATTTTGCCATTTCTTAAACACAGAGATAGAGCTATTGATATTTCACGTAATTTAACTGTACGGGTGCTTACAGTTAGGCTAAAATATTAAACAAACTTCATGGTTATATATCAAACTAGTT
>NW_017386734.1:0-3788 GCF_000237925.1 Schistosoma mansoni
GGGTTCGAATCTCTGCGAGTGTGCGGGATCGTGGATGCACACTGGGTGAGGAGTCCCATAATATTACGAAACGGCCGTCCAGTGCTTCCAGGTTTTCCATGGTGGTCTAGCTTCAATTGACTAATGATTTCAACTATGAAAATTACTGAGATATTACAAACATGCTGTTACTGGTCTTATGACTATATTTCGTCTATTTATATTTTACTGTAAATCTGACTAATCGATATTGGCCTACTTAACTACGTCAGTTTGTTAACCTGTCAAACAGTTACCTGGATGACAATCTCTTAAAACGTATACTGAATAAAATTTCCTATTGAATAGAGATTTTTGTTTAGTCTTATTCGTTTGATCTTAAGTCAGTTAATTAAAGATGAAACTCTTAATAATATGCTGACTTCATTCTAAATTACGAGTATCTGACAGCATTTTAGGTTAACTCCCAGAATAAAGCAAAGAATTAACTGAAATGTAAATTTAATTTAATTAACCACATAAATATTGGTACGAAAGGGCACCAGATATATATCCCCCAAACAAATCTCATTCGATTTGTGTAAGGGCTGTAATACTGTCCAGGTGCCCAGACTGAAGCAGGTGGTTTTCTTAGGGGAACACACCCGGAGACTTTGACCTAATGATTTGATCCACAAGGTAGTGGAGCATCGTGAGGAGATGCAGTCCCATGGTGGCCAGTGACCAACGATTGGTTCATACGCCATTTGTTCCTTCAGGATACTGGAGCCCATGTGCACCATTGGTTTGGAATCAGGGTTTTCCAACTCCCCTAGGTGAACCCTCCGTGTCCACCAACCCGGTTAAAGCGCTGGACATTCTCTTTTCGTCCTCTCAATTTCATAAACAATACCCTCACCCTGAGAAGGCAGTGAGTAGGACTTCCCTGACAGAGGCTATATACGCGTGGCCATATGAGCATTTGGGGAGGGAGAGCGGACTCTCCCCAGGGCATTTGGGGGCAACTGTAAATTACTAGTACTTAGAATTAGCTAACCGAAAAAAAAGAAACTATGTCTAGATTCGAAGTTCGAATAATCAGCACAGCAACGAAAAAGATTTTCCACGTTGAAAAGCTGTGATAAATAAGGAGATGAATTGAAAATCTTCACCTAATCCTTAAGTTTGAAATTATTTATCAACCCATATGATGATAAGAAAATAGAATATGATGCTCTCTTCTGAATAATTCCAGTTGAAACTATTTAGTATTATTAAGCATAAAAGACGAAAAGTGTTATTAGTCTGATAGGTGAAATTTAGTCTACATTAGTCCTAAAGTATCAGATATCTTGTTTAGTTCAAGCCTTTGAACTACATATCTTATTTTATCAAGTGCTAATTTAGATGCTGAATGTATATATCAGTTATTGAATGTCATTCAGTTATGGTGAGAAGACTGATATTATTTGAGTGAATTTATCTTAATTCTTAGTATTTGTTGTATCCCGAAGAGAATTGTGAATGGTAACTTTGAGAACTGTCGATGGACCAATGTAATATGTATATTTCCCATTGTATAATTGATAAATAACTAAACTATTCATATTCGCGCTCCTCTTATCATAAGCTTTATTTTGACCTATGAACTATTATTATACGACTTACCATTCTTGAGTTATCCCCAGTCTATTGATTACTGTTCCCCCTATTCACAGCCACATTTGGCTAATTCTTGTACAGATGTTATTTTCTATTTTATGGTACGATGTGGTCTGTTTGTTTGGTATATAAACCCAGTATGTTTGAGAATAATGATTCATATTGCAGAGGCTGTTATTGGTGTTTCGGACTTAACTGGCTGGGCTAGGCAGAAGTAGGTTCGATAAGCGCTCTAGACTGCTCGTACGGTTTCCATGTGTCATTGTTCCAATCGATAATTCGCTGCTCTCTGACTGGCGGTCTTATCAAATCATACATTAGCTAGGCATCCACTCGGCCACAAGATATGACAGTATTTCAGTAAATTTACATGTAAAATTAATCAGTATAATATATTCAACCTTCATTGAAACTGTAAGCAACCATTATAGATTATCAATAAACAAAAAGTACACTTTACCTGCCATATCCAAGGAGTGGTAGAATAGCCCAAAATGCACCAATTATCCAAATTCCAAAAGGAATATAGTTATATCGATTAGATATGAAATTACGGACTGTAAAATGAAGGATAATAACTATCAGTTCAACTTGACTTATTAACAGTATTTACGCTGCTTTTCAATATACAAGGAACTGATAGTTTTTAATTGATTTCACAAAATAACTTAACTAAACTGTTATTTATCATGAAGTCATATAGGTTTCGATGAAGTTTTGTTCTCTGAACTGGATGGTTTGTGCTGATGATGTCGTTCAAAAGGACGATGAAAGCTCCACGACCAAACCATCCAGCTCATAGAACAAAGCTCCATCAAAATCATCTACCTGAGCCACAAATCTTCTCCACCATCTCAAAAGCTATATAGGTCTCATTTAAATTTAAGGCTACATATTATCCTTTCATTAACAACCTGAATCTTGATGTCACGTACTTGTGTACATAAAAAGCCAAGGTAATTTCTATAGGATTAGTATGACGTAAACATTAACTTAATACACCTTGCTGGACTGATGAAGTCACTTGTATAGGACTCAGTCAAATGTGGAAGAAGTTGAGGTGATTGTTAAAATTTCGGCTAGCTAAATGCAGATAAATATTCTATTTCCACTCACATTGGACGGATTATGCCTGGTAGTGGAATCTAGAGTACATATTTCGTCTTATTTGGGATTAGTCCTCAAGAAAGAGTTTAATAAGGAATCATAGTGGGCGTCCTTTGCTCCTCCATGAGGCGTAACAGACGTAAATAAGTAAGGGACTAGTCCTCGATTCCACCGTTAGACACAATCCATTTATTCAAAATAACCTGTAACATAATGACCATATTGATGCCATTCTTACAGGATGCACATATCCCAACAAAGTGATAAGCATTCAGTCCTCTATGAGAGCAGGGAGACTATTCAAACATTACTCATAATAATATCCCGTTTTTACAATAATAACAGTAAAAGCTCAACTTATTAAGATTTTAACTTATGGCAAATCAAGTAACTTCGAACATCTTGTTCAACACAACAAGCCAACAGTTATAGATGAAATTAACCTGTAAAAACATTTACAGAAAACTATCTGAATGAAATACTACAATAGAAGCTTGTTATTCTATTAAGATGTGTGAAAACTTGTTGTCAGTCTAAGTCACTGGTTTACTATAAATGTCAAAGTCAAATAGAAAAATTCCATTTCTTTTTCAATTGCTCTTTTAAACCAAATATTGTTGATAGTAGAAGACCATCCATCGTCAAGAAGGTACAAGTATTTATAAACAGTTGTCTTCGCAAGATACTCAACATTCACTGGCAGGATACTATCAGTAACGGCGTTTTATGGGAGAGGACAAACCAGCTTCCAGCTGAAGAGGAAATTAGGAAAGGACGTTGGAAGTGGATCGGACATATATTAAGGAAATCACCAATGTGCATCACGAGGCAAGCGCTAACTTGGAATTCGGAAGGGAAGCGGAAAAGAGGAAGTCCAAAGAATACATTTCGCCGGGAAATAGAAGCAGATATGAAAAGGATGAATAACAACTGGAAAGGATTGCCCAGGACAGAGTTGGATGGAGAATGCTGGTGAGCGGCCTATGCTCCTCGACGAGGGGTAACAGGCGTAAGTAAGTAAGTAAGAAGACCACGCTAAGAATTTAATTAAAAAAAACGTC
>NW_017386733.1:0-3791 GCF_000237925.1 Schistosoma mansoni
AGATAAGTTTCAATGTCCTCGAAGTGAAACAAAAGTTGACAACATCACTGTATTATCATGGTCAGAATTGATAACAATTAGAAAAGTACACTCTTGACTTCTTTACTCATTATTCTAACATGTTTTCGCTCAACATAGAACATTAAGATCCTTAACTCAATTTATTGTTAGATCGGAGGTAGAGATAATCACCTTTATAGAAATCTCAAACCATAACAAAGTATAATTTTAAAAAGATGCTTCATTTTCTTAATAAGACAAACAAACTAAGTTGAATGCTTAAATTCACTTAGTATTACTTGTTTGAATCTTCCCATTGATGTTTAGGACTGCAACTGGTCAATCTCTTATTGGCATATGTGCATACTGTGTGTATTGCCTCCATATAGCCTTATTTCACTATCAGGACTCAGTAGCTGAGTGGATAACGCGATGAAGTTTGAAGCGAAAAGTACTGGGTTCAAGTCCCAGAGTGAACATCAACTTTGAGATGCAGGTACATTCATCTGATGAGTCCCAAATTGGACGAAACACACATCCTGGATTCCACTGCTAGCCACTATTCATCTAAGTTGAATGCTTCTTTCGAATTAAATCAATCATTTATTGGTATACGATTAATAATCAATAATTTTTTAGCCTTGCTATTTTATGTCTTTCTTTGTTGCTAACCGTTTTAGTATTATGCAATAGTATAAAACAAGAAAAGAAACCAATATGACAGTGATGAAATACAAATCTATACATCAACAAATAAAAATTTCTATGATTAAATTAATTTTATTATTTTTAATTATTATACAATGTTTCATTAATAATGTAGTCACACAAGATGTATTCACTAATTCTACAGGTGAGTTAATAGTTTTATGTATTAATCTATTAATATCAGAAGGGGTTTGATGGGTATTATAGTAATATCAATAGTTGAGATCATGAGTTAATTGAAGATAGACTATCATGGAAAACCTGGAAGCACTAGACCGCCTTTTCGTCCTATTATGAGACTCCTCAGTAGTGTGCATCCACGATCCTGCCTCGCGAGATTAGAACCCAGGATCTATCAGTCTCGCGCGCAACATTAATTGATACTATGTACTGATATAAAACACTGAATAGGAAACAAAAGGTCTTTGATGTAAATGAGAGTTAATTGGAAAGTATTCATTTACATTCAATTTATTTACAATTGATTAATCACTGGCTAGTGACCATTGTTATGTGTGTTAGGTCCTTTTTAGTGCAGATCGATTCCTATCGACCAAGTTGTAATATAGCCACTAGTCTAGGTGACTCAACATTGAGTGCATCATGTTGAGATATGATAGTGATGGGACTACCGTTAACTACCTCTAACTACCATTTTATCGCAACATAATGCACTCGATGTCGAGTCACCTAGACTAGTGACTATATTGCAACTTGGTCTATAAGAATCAATCGGCACTAATTAGGACCTGACATACATGACATTGATCACCAGCCAGTGATTAATCAATTGTATAATTGTTAAATAACTAAAAGATTCATATTTCTGTCTTACTTATTATAAAGTTTACCTTGATCCATGAACTATTATTATATGATTTGCCGTTCTTGAGTTAGTCCCTATCTATCAATTACTATCTTTCTTAATCTGACTAAATCTGGTACAAATGTTGTTTCTTATTTTATGGTACGATGTAGTCTATCTGGTTTGTTTATAAACCCAGTATGTTCGAAATAAATGATTCATTTAGTAGAAGCTGTTATTGGTGTTGTGGATAGGTTTTAAGCGTCATTGAGCACCTAGGCCACAAGATAAAACAGATGAGAAATGAAAAAAAAGTAGGTATGAAATTGTATTTGTTAGTTATTTAATGTTGAAAGCATGAGTCAATTGAAGCTAGACCACCAGGGAAAACCTGGAATCACTGAACGGCCGTTTCGTCCTATTGTGGGACTCCTCAGCAGTGCGCATCCACGACCTCGCCTCGCGAGGTTCGAACCCAGGACCTACCAGTCTCACGCGCGAGCACTTAACCGATAGACCACTGAGCCAGCCGGCACCCGATGGTGTTAATGCCTAACTTCAACTGGTCCACGAAGTTGAACAACCGTTCAGTGAGTTCTTATCTCACAACAGACGTCGTTAACATTATCAGAATACTTGTGTTAATATGTTGTATGCTACTGATGTTGACAGAAACAAAGTAGTATGTATCATTAATCGTGAAGTGGAATGTCTGTAGGGAGATGTTTGTAAAGATTGAAGAGAAGAGTAGAGAACGAGAACAAAGAATAATGATTGTAGAAATGGAAGTATAAATACATTCCATTGTTCTCACTTGTGTTCTCGTTTACTACATTAATACTAATGTTAATAATTAAATCTATATGATACGTATTATTATTATTATTATTATTATTATTAAACAATTTTTATTACATTAACAGAGAATCCAACCGATTCAACATATTCTTCAGATTTAACTGAAGTATCTTTCACAACTGAAAAATATAATGGAACAGTTTCAGAATGGTGGACGAACTCGACTACCGTAAACACTGAAAACATAACAGTTACAGGTAAATAAGACTTTATTATCAGAAGAGTTTTTTGTGGAGATTTAGTATTTTCATAGTTGAAAGCGTGAGTCAATTGAAGCTAGACCACCAGGGAAAACCTGGAATCACTGGACGGCCGTTTCATCCTATTGTGGGACTCCTCAGCAGTGCGCATCCACGACCTCGCCTCGCGAGGTTCGAACCCAGGACCTACCAGTCTCACGCGCGAGCACTTAACCGATAGACCACTGAGCCAGCCGGCATCCGATGGTGTTAATGTCTAACTCCAACCAATTCAAGAATTTGAGCGACCTTTCATCACTTGTCTTCAGTGAGTTCCTATCTCACAACAGACCTGCTTTGAACTCCACTAGTCATTGCTTCTCACTAGATTTCCTGGATTTATCTCTCGAAGTCAGTCACTAGTGAGCATATGATTATTATTATCAGAAGGGTTTTTTTGTGGAAATTAGACTCACGCTTTCAACTATGAAAATATTAAATATTGATTTTTGAACTCAACAATGTTTTCTGTTTATGAAATGAACTGATATTAGATAACTAATGCATTCACATTAGAATTGATCAGTTCTTCTTACTTTTTGTTTCACCCTATTAAAGTATTCATTGACAATGTTAAGTATAGATCATATCAAAGATGTTGGAATTATTTTTCTGGTTAGCGTTTTTTAGCGAGTTAATTTTCTATGGGATGGGGTTGCTAATCCCATGCCCAACCCTCCTCCTTTATCAGGGCTTGGGACCGGCGATAACCCCCGGAGGGTCATCATCCTGAAGATACAAGTGTTTATTAACAGTTATTTACGCAAAATACTTCGGATCCGTTGGACAGACACTATCAGCAACAACCTACTGTGGGAGAGAACAAATAAGATTTCAGCGGAAGAAGAAATCAGGAAGAAGCGATGGAAGTGGATAGGACACACATTGAGGAAATCACGCAACTGTGTTACAAATCTAGCCCTCACATGGAATCCTGTAGGCCAAAGGAGAAGAGGAAGACCAAAGAACACATTACGCCGAGAAATGCAGACAGACATGAGAAGAATAAACAAAAGTTGAGTAGAACTAGAAAGGAAGGCCTAGGATAGAGTGGGTTGTAGAGTGCTGACCGGTGGCCTATGCTCCATTGGGGGTAACAGGCGTAAGTAAGTTAGTAAATAATATCAAAGATGTAAATAAAAGACGATTAAAGCTTATGACGTAAGTTGTATTGAGGAAAA
>NW_017386732.1:0-724 GCF_000237925.1 Schistosoma mansoni
GGCCACGCATTTATAGCCTCTGTCAGGGAAGTCCTACTCATTGTCTTCTCGTGGCATCACCGTTGTTTACGCGATTGAGAGGACGAAAAGCGAATGTTCGGAGCTCTAACCGGGTTGGTGGACACGGAAAGTTCACCTAGGAGAGTTGGAAAGCCCTGATTCCAAACCAATGGTCTACATGGGCTCCAGTATTCTGAGGGAACAAATGGCGTATGAACCTATTGTTGGTCACCGGCTACCATGGGACTGCATCTCCTTACGATGCTCCACTGCATTGTGGATCAGACCTTTAGGTCAAAGGCTGCGTGTGTGGTCCCCTAAGGTAACCACCTGCTTCGGTTTGGGTACCCGGGCAGTATCATAGCCCTCACACAATTCAGTGAAATGACATTCTTTTATGTGGCGCATATGTATTCGGTGCCCCTTTGTACCAATATATATATATATATATATATATATATATATATAATTGTGAGTGATAGCAGGATAAAAGACATCAATATAAATAATTTGTTTATCTAACTGTTACTAAGGTGTGCCTTGCCTCATTTCCATCTTCAACCGATCCACGATATTCACTGACACATCCACCAATGTCTTCAGTGAGATAATTATCAAAACCCACCGCCTCAAATGCACTATTCACTGCTTCTCACCAGAACTCCAGAAAATACCTGTTGAAAACAGTCACTAGTGAGCTCGTGTTCACTGATATGAGAAGTGG
>NW_017386732.1:924-3993 GCF_000237925.1 Schistosoma mansoni
CTGATTTGGCATCCACCGTGTTCATTTCCATCTTCAACCGATCCACGATATTCTCTGACACATCCACCAATGTCTTCAGTGAGATAATTTTCAAAACATTCCTGTTTCATTTCCACTGGTCACTGCTTCTCACCAGAACTCCAGAAAATACCTGTTGAAGTCAGTCACTAGTGAGCTCGTGTTCACTGATATGAGAAGTGGTTTTGTGGATAATTTTGTAATGTTAATGGTTATGATGATGAATCAATTGTTGAGAGACCGTCATGTGAACCTCGACAATCCGATTAGCCTTTGAAGTTTATTGCCATCTTTCTCAGCAGTGCGCATCCACGATACCGCCTCTCCAGATTCGAGAACTGCGCTTATCATCATCATCGTGCGCGAGCTCTCAACATCAAGAACACTGATTTGGCATCCAACCGTGTTCATTTCCATCTTCAACCGATCCACGATATTCACTGACACATCCACCAATGTCTTCAGTGAGATAATTTTCATAACATTCCTGTTTCATCTCCACTGGTCACTGCTTCTCACCAGAACTCCAGAAAATACCTGTTGAAGTCAGTCACTAGTGAGCTCGTGTTCACTGATATGAGAAGTGGTTTTGTGGATAATTTTGTAATGTTAATGGTTATGATGATGAATCAATTGTTGAGAGACCGTCATGTGAACCTCGACAATCCTTTCCAGCACACTGGACTGGCCGTCGTTTTACAAGGTCTAGTCCGACCTAGACTCCAGGGGTACCGAGCTCTCGAGATTCCAAAACTGCGCTTATCATTTTCGTGCGCAAGCTGAGAACATCAAGAACACTGAGTCGGCATCCAACCGTGTTCATTTCCATCTTCAACCGATCCACGATATTCAGCGACACATCCACCAATGTCTTCAGTGAGTTACTCTCTCAAAACACAAGTACGTCAACTCAACTGGTCACTGCTTCTCACCAGATCTCCAGGAAATACCTATTGAATCCAGTCACTAGTGAGCTCGTGTTCAGTGATATGAGAAGTGGTTTTGTGGATAATCTCGTAATGTTAATGGTTATGATGATGAATCAATTGTTGAGAGACCGTCATGTTAACCTCGACAATCTGAGCAGCCTTGGAACTTCATTAATATCTTTCTCAGCAGTGAGCATCCACGATACCGCCTCTCGAGATTCCAAAACTGCGCTTATCATTTTCGTGCGCAAGCTGAGAACATCAAGAACACTGAGTCGGCATCCAACCGTGTTCATTTCCATCTTCAACCGATCCACGATATTCAGCGACACATCCACTAATGTCTTCAGTGAGTTACTCTCTCAAAACACAAGTACGTCAACTCAACTGGTCACTGCTTCTCACCAGAATTCCAGGAAATACCTGTTGAAATCAATCACTGATGAGCACGTGTTGAGTAATATGAGAAGTGGTTTTGTGGATAATCTCGTAATGTTTAATGGTTATGATGATGAATCAATTGTTGAGAGACCGTCATGTGAACCTCGACAATCCGATTAGCCTTTGAAGTTTATTGCCATCTTTCTCAGCAGTGCGCATCCACGATACCGCCTCTCCAGATTCGAGGAAACTACGCTTATGACCCTCATTGTGCTCGAGCTCTCAACATCAAGAACACTGATTTGGCATCCAACCGTGTTCATTTCCATCTTCAACCGATCCACGATATTCACTGACACATCCACCAATGTCTTCAGTGAGATAATTTTCAAAACATTCCTGTTTCATTTCCACTGGTCACTGCTTCTCACCAGAACTCCAGAAAATACCTGTTGAAGTCAGTCACTAGTGAGCTCGTGTTCACTGATATGAGAAGTGGTTTTGTGGATAATTTTGTAATGTTAATGGTTATGATGATGAATCAATTGTTGAGAGACCGTCATGTGAACCTCGACAATCCGATTAGATTTTGAAGTTTATTGCCATCTTTCTCAGCAGTGCGCATCCACGATACCGCCTCTCCAGATTCGAGAACTGCGCTTATCATCATCATCGTGCGCGAGCTCTCAACATCAAGAACACTGATTTGGCATCCAACCGTGTTCATTTCCATCTTCAACCGATCCACGATATTCACTGACACATCCACCAATGTCTTCAGTGAGATAATTTTCATAACATTCCTGTTTCATCTCCACTGGTCACTGCTTCTCACCAGAACTCCAGAAAATACCTGTTGAAGTCAGTCACTAGTGAGCTCGTGTTCACTGATATGAGAAGTGGTTTTGTGGATAATTTTGTAATGTTAATGGTTATGATGATGAATCAATTGTTGAGAGACCGTCATGTGAACCTCGACAATCCGATTAGCCTTTGAAGTTTATTGCCATCTTTCTCAGCAGTGCGCATCCACGATACCGCCTCTCCAGATCGAGAACTGCGCTTCACATTTTCGTGTGCGAGCTCTCAACATCAAGAACACTGATTTGGCATCCAACCGTGTTCATTTCCATCTTCAACCGATCCACGATATTCACTGACACATCCACCAATGTCTTCAGTGAGATAATTTTCATAACATACCTGTTTCATCTCCACTGGTCACTGCTTCTCACCAGAACTCCAGAAAATACCTGTTGAAGTCAGTCACTAGTGAGCTCGTGTTCACTGATATGAGAAGTGGTTTTGTGGATAATTTTGTAATGTTAATGGTTATGATGATGAATCAATTGTTGAGAGACCGTCATGTGAACCTCGACAATCCGATTAGCCTTTGAAGTTTATTGCCATCTTTCTCAGCAGTGCGCATCCACGATACCGCCTCTCCAGATTCGAGAACTGCGCTTATCATTTTCGTGCGCGAGCTCTCAACATCAAGAACACTGATTTGGCATCCAACCGTGTTCATTTCCATCTTCAACCGATCCACGATATTCACTGACACATCCACCAATGTCTTCAGTGAGATAATTTTCAAAACATTCCTGTTTCATCTCCACTGGTCACTGCTTCTCACCAGAACTCCAGAAAATACCTGTTGAAGTCAGTCACTAGTGAGCTCGTGTTCACTGATATGAGAAGTGGTTTTGTGGATAATTTTGTAATGTTGATGGTTATGATG
>NW_017386731.1:0-1595 GCF_000237925.1 Schistosoma mansoni
ATACGTTGGCGTAGTTTGTGGACTGGTTATATTTTGTATGTTTTGTATTGGGTTGTTAGTTGTGAGTTAGTGGCGACGATGCGTGATATCCGGAATGAGTTTATCAGAAGTCACCTAATAATTAATATCATTTGTTTTGTATATGCAGCAGACGAAGTGTAGTGCTTACCTCATTGCTTGATTTTAAGACAATGGTGTTGCGATGCAGTATGCAGTCTAAGAGTTCGTTGATCTACTGTGCAGACGAAAAACATTTTTATAAACAATTATGTAGTGAGTGGACGGATTTTGCTTTACATTGAGTTGCTAGTTGTGATTTAGAGGCGACGATGCGTGATATCCGGAATGAGTTTATCAGAAGTCACCTAATAATTAATATCATTTGTTTTGTATATGCAGCAGACGAAGTGTAGTGCTTACCTCATTGCTTGATTTTAAGACAATGGTATTGCGATGCAGTATGCAGTCTAAGAGTTCGTTGATCTACTCTGCAGTCGAAAAACATTTTCATATACGTTGGCGTAGTTTGTGGACTGGTTATATTTTGTATGTTTTGTATTGGGTTGTTAGTTGTGAGTTAGTGGCGACGATGCGTGATATCCGGAATGAGTTTATCAGAAGTCACCTAATAATTAATATCATTTGTTTTGTATATGCAGCAGACGAAGTGTAGTGCTTACCTCATTGCTTTATTTTAAGACAATGGTATTGCGATGCAGTATGCAGTCTAAGAGTTCGTTGATCTACTCTGCAGTCGAAGAACATTTTCATATACGTTGGCGTAGTTTGTGGACTGGTTATATTTTGTATGTTTTGTATTGGGTTGTTAGTTGTGAGTTAGTGGCGACGATGCGTGATATCCGGAATGAGTTTATCAGAAGTCACCTAATAATTAATATCATTTGTTTTGTATATGCAGCAGACGAAGTGTAGTGCTTACCTCATTGCTTTATTTTAAGACAATGGTATTGCGATGCAGTATGCAGTCTAAGAGTTCGTTGATCTACTGTGCAGACGAAAAACATTTTTATAAACAATTATGTAGTGAGTGGACGGATTTTGCTTTACATTGAGTTGCTAGTTGTGATTTAGAGGCGACGATGCGTGATATCCGGAATGAGTTTATCAGAAGTCACCTAATAATTAATATCATTTGTTTTGTATATGCAGCAGACGAAGTGTAGTGCTTACCTCATTGCTTTATTTTAAGACAATGGTATTGCGATGCAGTATGCAGTCTAAGAGTTCGTTGATCTACTCTGCAGTCGAAAAACATTTTTATAAACAATTATGTAGTGAGTGGACGGATTTTGCTTTACATTGAGTTGCTAGTTGTGATTTAGAGGCGACGATGCGTGATATCCGGAATGAGTTTATCAGAAGTCACCTAATAATTAATATCATTTGTTTTGTATATGCAGCAGACGAAGTGTAGTGCTTACCTCATTGCTTTATTTTAAGACAATGGTATTGCGATGCAGTATGCAGTCTAAGAGTTCGTTGATCTACTGTGCAGACGAAAAACATTTTTATAAACAATTATGTAGTGAGTGGACGGATTTTGCTTTACATTGAGTTGCTAGTTGTGATTTAGA
>NW_017386731.1:1795-4003 GCF_000237925.1 Schistosoma mansoni
TAATATCATTTGTTTTGTATATGCAGCAGACGAAGTGTAGTGCTTACCTCATTGCTTGATTGTAAGACAATGGTATTGCGATGCAGTATGCAGTCTAAGAGTTCGTTGATCTACTGTGCAGTCGAAAAACATTTTCATATACGTTGGAGTAGTTTGTGGACTGGTTATATGTTGTATGTTTTGTATTGGGTTGTTAGTTGTGAGTTAGTGGCGACGATGCGTGATATCCGGAATGAGTTTATCAGAAGTCACCTAATAATTAATATCATTTGTTTTGTATATGCAGCAGACGAAGTGTAGTGCTTACCTCATTGCTTGATTTTAAGACAATGGTGTTGCGATGCAGTATGCAGTCTAAGAGTTCGTTGATCTACTCTGCAGTCGAAAAACATTTTCATATACGTTGGCGTAGTTTGTGGACTGGTTATATTTTGTATGTTTTGTATTGAGTTGTTAGTTGTGAGTTAGTGGCGACGATGCGTGATATCCGGAATGAGTTTATCAGAAGTCACCTAATAATTAATATCATTTGTTTTGTATATGCAGCAGACGAAGTGTAGTGCTTACCTCATTGCTTGATTTTAAGACAATGGTATTGCGATGCAGTATGCAGTCTAAGAGTTCGTTGATCTACTGTGCAGACGAAAAACATTTTTATAAACAATTATGTAGTGAGTGGACGGATTTTGCTTTACATTGAGTTGCTAGTTGTGATTTAGAGGCGACGATGCGTGATATCCGGAATGAGTTTATCAGAAGTCACCTAATAATTAATATCATTTGTTTTGTATATGCAGCAGACGAAGTGTAGTGCTTACCTCATTGCTTTATTTTAAGACAATGGTATTGCGATGCAGTATGCAGTCTAAGAGTTCGTTGATCTACTCTGCAGTCGAAAAACATTTTTATAAACAATTATGTAGTGAGTGGACGGATTTTGCTTTACATTGAGTTGCTAGTTGTGATTTAGAGGCGACGATGCGTGATATCCGGAATGAGTTTATCAGAAGTCACCTAATAATTAATATCATTTGTTTTGTATATGCAGCAGACGAAGTGTAGTGCTTACCTCATTGCTTTATTTTAAGACCAATGGTATTGCGATGCAGTATGCAGTCTAAGAGTTCGTTGATCTACTGTGCAGTCGAAAAACATTTTCATATACGTTGGCGTAGTTTGTGGACTGGTTATATTTTGTATGTTTTGTATTGGGTTGTTAGTTGTGAGTTAGTGGCGACGATGCGTGATATCCGGAATGAGTTTATCAGAAGTCACCTAATAATTAATATCATTTGTTTTGTATATGCAGCAGACGAAGTGTAGTGCTTACCTCATTGCTTTATTTTAAGACAATGGTATTGCGATGCAGTATGCAGTCTAAGAGTTCGTTGATCTACTGTGCAGGCGAAAAACATTTTTATAAACAATTATGTAGTGAGTGGACGGATTTTGCTTTACATTGAGTTGCTAGTTGTGATTTAGAGGCGACGATGCGTGATATCCGGAATGAGTTTATCAGAAGTCACCTAATAATTAATATCATTTGTTTTGTATATGCAGCAGACGAAGTGTAGTGCTTACCTCATTGCTTGATTTTAAGACAATGGTATTGCGATGCAGTATGCAGTCTAAGAGTTCGTTGATCTACTGTGCAGTCGAAAAACATTTTCATATACGTTGGCGTAGTTTGTGGACTGGTTATATTTTGTATGTTTTGTATTGGGTTGTTAGTTGTGAGTTAGTGGCGACGATGCGTGATATCCGGAATGAGTTTATCAGAAGTCACCTAATAATTAATATCATTTGTTTTGTATATGCAGCAGACGAAGTGTAGTGCTTACCTCATTGCTTGATTTTAAGACAATGGTATTGCGATGCAGTATGCAGTCTAAGAGTTCGTTGATCTACTCTGCAGTCGAAAAACATTTTCATATACGTTGGCGTAGTTTGTGGACTGGTTATATTTTGTATGTTTTGTATTGGGTTGTTAGTTGTGAGTTAGTGGCGACGATGCGTGATATCCGGAATGAGTTTATCAGAAGTCACCTAATAATTAATATCATTTGTTTTGTATATGCAGCAGACGAAGTGTAGTGCTTACCTCATTGCTTGATTTTAAGACAATGGTGTTGCGATGCAGTATGCAGTCTAAGAGTTCGTTAATGTACTCTGCAGTCGAAAAACATTTTCATATACGTTGGCGTAGTT
>NW_017386730.1:0-3808 GCF_000237925.1 Schistosoma mansoni
GAAATGATAAATCCAACTCAACCTCTTTTCTTTGATGGAATTTTGTTCTCTGAGTTGGATGATGTCGTTCAGAAGGACGGTGAAAGCTCCACGACCAAACCATCCAGCTCAGAGAACAAAACTCTCCTCAAAGTCATCCAGCTGAGCTACAAATCTCCACCATTTCACAGACTAAATTCATCATATTTCTTCAAAATTCAGTCGCACATTTGGATATGTTTATGTTTCACTTTAGTATAAAGTGTACATACTTGAAATCTCAGTGATGGGCAAAAACAAATCCTGTAATTTGTAGTTTTCATCATAAAGTGGTATAAGGTATGACAATCTATGAAAACTGGTATTTAATACTTCTTGGTTTTCAAAGGTACCTAAGTGGATGTCAATCCATGAAACAAACCATCTACAAATAAAACCGATTTTCGCTAAAGGGATATTAAACTCAAATTATTGTATTTCTTCATACATCACTTCATTTAGTTGTTGTTTGTTTTAAATTACTACAACAAAACCCCTCTAAGAAATCCACCATAGAGGAAATTCATAATGCTTATAGCTATTCTATCTCTTTTTCTTTCCAGTAGTACTATTATGACTTCTACTACTGATTAGTATACAGGTTTTTATCGTTCCTGACTTTTGTAGTTTGGATAGTAAAACAATCAAAAGCTTGGCTATTTAACCATTTAATATTCACGAATCGACTTACGTTAGACATCTATTAAGAACCAGAAAGCTGCACAATCAGCTATTTTCAATAAATATCTAACGTATGCATCGATGATATACATTATTCAACAACCATCCTAATGCTGCATTTTGTAGTGATGCTTAACGATAAAATAGTCGACAATTGAATACAGACTAGATTTACTCCTAACATATCAATAAGATGAGATTGTTTAAACTGTTTGAATGATACCCAAAAAAAAGTAATGTGAATAATTAATTAATATGTGAAGTCATCGACCATATGAACTATGTTAGTGTTATTTACTACTCGTTTTCAAGATATCTAATAACAAATAGAAACTGATCTGTGTGCGAATCCTTCTATGGTTATTATGTTGAATAAAATCTCTTTTCAAATATATTCATTTGTATAATCTATATTATTTTCTTAGTCTCTAGTTGTCGATTAAAACATGTTTTTAAGTAGTAGGAATTATGTTATCAGTATCCTTTTCATTGGAGAAAGAATAATTAACACTTATATATGTGTGTTGTATTCAATATAACATTTTAATTATCATTATTTATATTTTATTTGAAAATAAACTAATTCAAGGATCAACTATTGAACAATAATCATGTACAAAGTTATGAATCGTTACGAAATTTAGAAATGTTGAATGGCAGAAGTAAGTTAATATAAATAGTTTTTATAATACTTACTAAATTGATATGAATTTGACGATGATTGTCATAAATTAATTCAAAATAATACTGAAAACAATATATGTCACTGTTTTGCGTTTGTGTTTCGTCCCACCCTTAGATTCTTCAGCCCCATACACTCACGAATCAATATAAGATGCAACCATCATTTTGAGTATTCATGTCAATCAGATTACTTATTAGTATTTATATCGAAATACAATTTTTCATACAAAGACATACAGTGTTATGATGGGCGGTGTCCGAGATCTGATATATATATATATATATATATATATATATATATATATATATATATATATATATATATATATATATAATTGTATTTCACTATAACTTCTTATCTAGACGCTACCGTATACCTGAGAGGACTTCACTTGTTCGAAAACTCTTAATTTATCCTTTGGGAAGTGTCATGCACAATTTCCAAGACACTAATTTTCTCCAATTCAGGAATTTCCTATTAATACACAAACACTTTGTATTAGAATAAAAGTAGCTACGCTTCAAAAATTTCAGTCAACATAATTCGACTTGTATAACGAGATTCTAAATTAATATGTTTAAAAAGTGGCTGACACAGGATAATAAATTTAGGGTCATAAAGCTATGACTTAGTTCAACACTTCAGAACATTACCTCAATAAATGATAGGTAAATTATAAATTAAATAATCACAGTGGCATAAAAAATGAATATTGCTATCATCGATTGATACTGAAAGTACATGACAACTAAATACCTGGTGATGTGTTATGAATTCATATATAACTTGGTATTGACTGTAACAAAGATTTTTATTCTATTCAAGTCATGTAAGAATAAACTAGAATTTTTAAATATTTAAGAGCAGTAATTTGTACCACTTAGCCCTAGTTTCAACACTAAATTAGATCATTTACCTCAATATAAGATGATTTCAGTGTAAGTGAATTAATTTCCCAAGTGTTATTTGTAAGCAAATGACTCAGTCTAGATAAACATTTGAAAATTTTGGTTAAAAAATATTTCGTGTACTCAAAACCTGCCTGTAGTCCCTCCGGGGGCTACTGCCGGTCCCAAGCCTGGATAAATGAGGAAGGTTGGGCACTGGGTTAGCCACCCTATCCCGTAGAAAACTAACTCACTAAAAAAACGCTAATCAGAAAAAATATTCAAACCATTTAAACTCTGCACTGGTAGTCAGAAGGTCCTCATTTAGAAGATTTATGATGCCTCATGGTGAAAGCCAAGTTCTTTCGGAAGTCACGAGGCCTATGCACCTTCTGACAACCAGAGCAACCATTTATTTAGGTATATGGAATGGCCGTACAATGTGGGAGACATGGACAGTCTTCCAAATTGCTGCAGAAATGAGAAGATACAACCTGGAGGTGTTTGGGATCAGTGAAACACATTGGATGCGGGTTGGACAACGACGACTATCTTCAGAAGAGCCTCTGTTTTACTCCAGCCATGAAGAAGGAAATGCCCCACATACACAAAGAATTGCATCGACGCTGTCCAAACAAGCACAAAATGCACTTATAGGATTGGAATATCATGGACCCAGGATCATCAAAGCATCCTTCACAACATCTACAATGAATAATCTTGATCATAATTAAAAATCATACCAACTAATGTTGATCTTTTGAATTATAAGGTTCATTTTAAACAAGCTACATCAATCATTTTATGATTTTCTTCTTATCTATTTAGTTACACTGATTCTAAAAACACTCAGTAATAATAAGTGTTAACAAAAAACTACCTTACTGCAAAATACATTTACAATTTCTATTATATGTTCAATACGTTAAAGGTATATTGTATGAACAGACCTGATCAAAGATTGTACATTTATCTACTCAGAGATTTAAGCTCATTGAAAATTAAAGTATTAGCGAATCTCTTACGTAGTAGGGGCAGAACATTCACCACAAAAAAGCTGTAGATTTCATTCAGAAAAATGATTACTTTTTTTTGTATTTTCAAGGAATCAGAATAAAAGTTTAACTTGTATTTTTATAAAAAAAACTAATCTTTCAATGATTATTATCTTTTAGAAAATAATCAGCGCTTGATCAGTGAACAACAAATTATAACAATTCAGCAAGATGTTGTTCAACTTGTAGATGATCATAAATCTTTGTTAACTATGGACGATTTAAAAAATCACTCAAACAAATGTGAACCAACCGTTTTACAAATTATTAAACAAACTAAAAAAGAACAATATCAAGTGATTTGCTCAAAACCAATTCTATCTGGAACTTTATTGGGACCATTCTCTATGAATGAATGCTTTAAAATGAATGGAACAGATAATCAACCATGTGTACACAAAAGTGCGAAATTACTTTCTGTAAGTTTATAACGGTGATGGATTACATTAACGTTGATTTGTGAACCATCATAAAGATTGTTT
>NW_017386729.1:0-3843 GCF_000237925.1 Schistosoma mansoni
ACTTATTTTATGATTATCATACATAATACAGATGTCTGTGGACTTCTTATTGTAATAATTCTCCTTAAAGCATGTGACGTGGATCATCCTGAATACTGATTACAGCTCTATATGAGTAATTTTGAAAGCCATCTTGAGTGAATTGTTCTACCCATTGCTTTTATTGGCTCCGATTGAGAAATAATGGGAATTTGTACCACTGAGGGGTTGCTTCTCAAAACTGTATGCATTGTTGCCCACGAACATACGATGTGTAGTTATCGAGGTCGTCAGAACTAATATTTATTTGTAGGTGATGTTATTCAGACTTTATTTTCACCATACACTTCTCCGTTTTCGTTGTTCAAAGTACTTTTGTAAGACTTCAGCTATCAGTCTTTACAGTTTCCTATTGGCCTTACCGTCCAAAATAGTGTGTATGTGCGGTTTTCGCATACTTCGTTCGTCAGTAACCGACCGGATACTGAAATGCCTGTCAGAAATTCGAGGACGCAGCATACAATTGAGGTTTTCATCAATATATAATGATGACAATCTTTCTGGCCTTGAATCACACTTGCTGTTTTCATAGTGCCTTCTAAAACACTTTGTGGAATTGAAAATACACGTTTTTTTTCGACAAACACCTTTCAACATCACTTGAGGATTGTGATAGTTCCTAATTTTCCCAATATGCTTAGTAGCTCAATAGGTGTATTTATTGGACAGGTTATGTATATCTACCCACATTCGTTGGTAATGTTTGTACTCAAGAGTAGACTATAGACAAATACCCAAGAAATAAACCTAATATAACCAGTTATAAACAATGTATTCCTAGGTGCATTTGATGATTTCGGTCTAGCAGACAGATTATCAAATGACAAATTCCGTACCGTTAAGCCTTAACTTAGTTATGTGACTTTTTGAAGAGGTTTTTTCAATTTTCTTGGCAATTGACTTCCTCCCAAACACGATTTCATCATTAGGTCTCAATCGCGTATCTTTGTTTGTGGACGTTGTTGAATGGTACGAGTAAACACCTTCATAATTTTCTCTTCCTTTCAGTTGTTAACTAAGTGATGTAATTTCACGGTAATTCAGGCTATTTATTGTTTTTAGCTTAAACATATTAACTGTATTCTATATTTTTTCTGGGGCATTTGAGTTATCAATTCAAACACTGGTTGAAAAAATACAACTGGAAGGCTGAATACTAATCAGCAGTGGTGAATTACATTTCAGTCTTCTAGTTCGTTGATCACCGGTATGTATTTTTCCTGACCAAATTTTAATGTGCTAATGGAACTGACCTCTCATCAAAGAAAAAGAGATGTACCAATAAACCACTTCTTCCTCTCTGAGTTGATCGCAGGTGGAAGTTGGTGCATTAGGTCACAACTCGAAACTGAATATCATCTACAACACAGACTGCTCTAGTTACGAACATTACATCGGATAAACTAGTCGTCTTCTTCATGTTGGTATACATGGGCGCTAATTGATTGTCGAACGCAACAACATATCTTAGATTTTATCAATAATACACAGAGATAACCGCAGACAGAGATAATACAAAGAAAACGAGGGGATTTTTGGAAACTTAACAGTAAGATCAGTCGATAATCACCATACATATTCAAAAAGACTTATCAATTAAATAGAGAAATCATAAGCAACTACCACCCGAAGAACTGGGTAAAGGGGCAAGACTAACATAATAAATTTGCACAAAATGACAGGATAAGTAGTAATAACAACCAATCAAACTTAATGTCAACAGGACAGGCTGTTAGTCGCTTGTTAGTAAACTCAACTATGCCACTTCCATATTATGTTTGTCCTAATGAAACTGTCTAAAAATGCAACGAAAGGTACACGATTAAACCATCTAGGTGAGAAAATTCATTTTCAATGAAACCATTTTCCTGAAATACAAATCTCTACATCTCATTCCGTGAATAATTAACCGCAAAACTCAATTTCCTACTCAGTAGGATATATAACGTACATTAATATTGTCGTAGCTCTGACATTATTCATCCTTTATCAGCGTCTTGTTTTATGTATCACAAAAGTTATAATAAGAAGCAATAACCCAACGGTGATTACTTATGGTTAAGTTAAATGATAATCAAGGATTTATCAGATGAGATTTGATTAAGATACATCGTCATGAAATATGTTGCTGGTCTGATGCAAGGTCGAGGGGGGGAGTCGACTCACCCTCTCCAAATGCTCTCACATGGCCACGCGTATACAGCCACTGCCACGCAAGTCCTAATCACTGCCTTCTCGTGGAGTGGGTGTTGTTTACGAAATCGAGAGGACGAAAAGCGGATGTTCGGAGCTTTAACTGGGTTGGTGGACACAGAGGGGAGTTGGAATACCCTGATTCCAAACCAATGGTGCACATGGGCTCCAGGAGGGAAAAATGGCGTGTGAACCGATTATTGGTTACCGGTTACCAAGGGACTGTATTTCCTGACGTTGCTCCACCGCCTTGTTGATCAGACCTTTAGGCCAAATGATTCGGGTGTAGCCCCCTGAAAAACCACCTACTTCGGTCTGGACACCCGGGCAGTATCACAGCCCATACATAAATCAGGTGACCCATGTGGCGCATATGTATTTGGTGCCCTTTTGTACCAATATTTATGTTCAAATAAATGCTAGTCTAATGATAGATGACAGCCACTACTTTGTATGATCCTTTTCCTAACACTTCAGTGAAACATCAATTACCTATCTACAAAATACGATAAATGTATTTTTGTCTGCAAAAATATCCGATAATTGGTATTTCTGACAAACTAGTACCGGATGTGAAACATTCTTTTGTTTCTTATCTTCCTTCTTATTATAGTGGCTGTAAGTTACACCAGTTTATATATTAGTTCAGAAACCCTGCGCTTTAATAAATATATTTTTTTACTGACATATAACAAAAAATATATTTATTAACTTTCTGTCCAATGCTCAATTTATTAGGACTCATCAGGTTCGACCTTGGTACTCATACCTACAAACTCATTAATCTGGACTTCAATCTTCAAACATTTTATTAGCTCATTTTATAGAATAAGGTACTATTATTGATTCGTTCTGATAATGAATAGCACACAATTAATGAAAGCTGTGCTTAAAAAATAGATCTAATTCAGACCTACTGGATCACCATTGAGTTCAAAATTTACAAACCTGTTTTACGGTATATAAACAACATAGCTGATATTTCTGATACAGTTTAACACTTAGACAAATTGTAACGTTACAATATAGTCGCGAATATAAAACACGAAGCTCTTATCTTAAAGTAGCTTTTATTATTTTTGTTTTACGAAAAAAGTCTATTTATTACATATATATTGGGTCGTGATTCTCATTTATGTAATTTTTACCTACATATTTCCTGATTGTGCGAAATAACTCTTGTGTTCCTTTGATTTCTGCTAACAAGGTTCTGGTATTACCCATTTTTAAGTTTGGGTTTAATTCACTCGAAGTATGGACTTCTGAACCACCATAGGAATACTGTTAAACTGAACTTCCCCGATTGTTAGACGATCCCATCGGATCACTAGAAAGTTGTGAATCTAGGTAAATTATACTTCTCTTAGTTAACTAATCATGCCTAATAAGACTCCATACTTTTGCTTAATTGCCATAAAAACAGTTTGTAACCCCGTAAAGCATTAGTTTTCACTGGCCTACTATTTTTCTAGAGCTCGGAAATGTAAAACATTGCTTGGATACTTCCGACTGACTACAACAAATTTAGCGCCCTTCAATATGGCCGGTTAGGAATCGAATTTATCGAAAGCTAGAGCCTCAATGTCACTTGGCTAAAGCAATACAAAAAAC
>NW_017386728.1:0-3850 GCF_000237925.1 Schistosoma mansoni
AATGATTAGTCAATGAAAATTAGTTGATCTAGATGGTTTCAAACTTCCAGAACAATTTATTTCAGGACTAGGAAATGTCTTGAAAGTTTCTACATCTATATAAAGGTCCTTCTACTACGTAATAACTCAGTGGACTTTCGTTTATCAGTTCAAGACATCTCAACTTAAATTATTAGACTACCTATTAATTGGTAGATATTTTTTGAGTGAATTTTAAATAGCGATACCAAACTAAAACATCACCATCTCAAATATGAATGGTTTGATATTGTAATTTAATTTTACTGTTTCATGTATAGATTTAACATATTTTTATGTAACAAGTAAGTTTTTCTACGGGTTGTTTTTATTGTCTAAATATATTTGTTACTTGCATAACAACCGATATTTTTTCGTGGTCATCAATTAAGTTTACTTTTATCAGTGATTACGGATTTGGTTTACCCTTTATGTTCTATGTAGTTACCAAAAACACATTTAAATGTATCTCTGAACGTGAACAGTTTTTTTTTTGGTTATTATTTATAGCGAAATGTTATCACTAAAAAAAAAAAAACATTCATCACATTTACTGCAAAATACATTCTAGTGTTAATTTCTTCATAGTCTAACTGATATCGGATATTTTTGAATGAAGATTTTAAAATCCTTCTCCAAGTTCAATATTTCAATTTGGTGTAAACGTAAAAACTCGTTGGGTTGAATATATCACAATAAGATTATAAAAAATAGATTGCTAAAATCTAAACATTATTGTCTGTTCAAATTAAAGATAAAATTAAAATTAAACTACACAGATTCTTATGCATAAATATGAATAGCTTTCATATAAATATCTGTTGTTCTTGTTTGAAACTTCATCAGATAACCTCTCTAGCTGATCATTGTGGATCATTTTATTCTTATGATTAGTGATTTACGAAGCCTCATTGGTAATATTTCTGAATGAGACACAATATTGCCCTATTTCAAGTCTCTCAGGATATATGTGGTTACCGCCAATAACTTTTAATAGAACTAAAAACTAGTTTCTAACATATTAACGATAACTTTTAATTAGTCAAACATAAAGTTTTAACTATCATCATATTTAACTGGTTATGATTAAGCTTTTGAGTTATTACAAAATAGGGTCATGGAAATTGTGGATAAATTTCGTTATCATTTCGATTTACAATGTACACGTAGTTGGTTTCAATAATGAATAAATAAATTTATTCGTCATTATTTTGATAAGGTTGTGAGTTGTGCCGACCCCCATTTTATTTAATGTGAATTACAGCAAAAATAATACTTGTCTTCTTATGTGGTCTTTATCTCTAGTAAAAATTTTGGATTCTATCTATCTGACTAGTCTAATGTTAAATCCTTGTAGACGAAATCTTCATGACGTTGTGGATGAGTTTTAACACTTGCCAACAAAGCTTATATGTAACTTCTTCAAAACTTATCGTTAATTAGATACAAAATGTTGGATTACTTAGAGCAATGAGTACATCATGAACTTGACTTACAGAAACCAATCAACATAAAAATTTGTACAGTATGATACTGGTTGTTCTTTATTGATTAATAGATCGTTTACATAGTCTGTCAACCGTTAAAAATAGGGAAATGTACAGTCAACAATTATTCACATGTTTTATGATAAACAGATGATCATTTGACAGCTTAATAATAGATTAATTTAGCAATCAACTACACCTGATATAGAATATTAGTAACGTAAGTGATGAAATTATATTAAACCAGTGGGGAGAAATTGCCCTCTCTCAATAACTATGAAACCATTCATATACGACTATCATTCAAATTGTTATAATAAGAAATGGAAATGAGAGGTATATGGTCAATTTAAAGTAACTTTTAATAATTGGGAATCCGTGGATCCATATTTCGCTATTCTAAACTCTCCTGAACAATCTCTCATTCATTATATTGATTAACAAGCAATCAATTACCTCACCCGTGCAAAACGACTCGGTTCAAACGCTAAGTTTAAAGTAAGTTATTAATCAGACCCTTTTTATCTATTTAAGAAGATGAAAAGTTTAAAGTGACACTGTAAGGTTAAAAATTTCCATGTAGATTAAAAGATCAATCACAGAACAAACCAATCAATATTTAATGAAGCGCTTTGATTTTAACAAGCGAATAGATATTAACTGTTGACCTTGAACAATAATAGTATACATAAATAAGCTCAACAAATGAGTCATCATAAGGGGTAAAGAAGTATTTGATATTAAATTACCTATCACATTATAATTCTCAGAGACCTGTGATAACGAAAATTTCTAAAGTGGTTGGTCTTGAGGATCTTCAAATGTTTACCAGGTTTCCGTTACACCCATTATCATCGAATAAAAGACTGTTGAAGAGTGGTGTAACATTTTTTCCTTGTTTTTCAATAGTTTCTCTTAACGTTTCTTCTCTCATATTATAGTAAGCTAGTGACCTGAAATATCTGAATAAGCCTTTCAGTTATCTTAATTTTAGTGAGTTTATTCTGACAAATAATGGTAGCTTGATATAAAGTACTCTAGCCCAGGGTAGTAAACAATTATATGAAAAAACACCCGAGTGATACTTACCAAAGAACAATGTCTTATACTCGAGGCAAATCTTATGAAATACCTCTACATAGGTTGTAAATCTATCAAATCACTCTCTTGTCAGTTCATTACTCCTTCCCCTAAAAATGACTCAACATTACCGTCAATCCCACTACATTTATACGGACACATACTGATCAAATATATCACCTATCATCTAAGTTAGGTAAATGCAGAAACAGTGAATTATAAGTTGAAGATTGATGTACAGAAGGTCGGAAACTCAGTTTTCTTGCTTGTTTGTTACTCATCAGTAAAGAGTATCTACACTACTTTGAGAAAACTCTTAGGCTTGAACCAGAGAGGTCATAAGTATTGTCGTTAAGCTAATCAAATCGCTGATTACAGTCATAACAGGACAATAATAGCAACACTTCAGCTGTCAGTACTTTTTCACGTCTTACGTTCTGAATGAATAAAAAACTGTTGAAAAGACCAAGACTTAATAGTTGGTCCTTCTCAATACCGCAGTCTATCAGTCGTTACATTCATCTTAGACAACCAACATTTAAAGATTTAAACATAAATAAATCATTAGGTAGTCTTTATTCTTATGTCCTACATTTCACGTTAGTCAAACCTATCAACAGAAACAAATGACATTAGGTAACTATCCCCCTTTTAGATGGTCGTTGAATCCACCAATAAACTATATTGGAAGCTTTAACCCAGATAACAATACTTGATAAAAAAGTTAACTCATATCTAAATCAACACTAAAGCGGTTGTTTTTTTTTTCACAAATGTTTCTATCAACTTACGTAAATAAATCACTGAAGAACATTAAAAAGTCAGTGAAAAATAAGATAACACATAATCAATATAAAATTATATTCTTTTGTGATCGGTAATGATAAAAAAATGCATTTACCTGTTTGTAAACTGTATTTGTTATAAGTATTAATTAGTAGAAATATATTCATCATTGTCAGTCTTCATAAAGATATTCAAGCTTTTATGATTGATTACTTTTGATAAGTTAGACGTTGACTAACCAATAACTAATCGGTGATGATAAGGTCCATGAAAGATCATTATCTTTGTATATCAATCAATATGGTATTGAAAACAAAGTATTTGACAAAAATAGAATACTTTTTCTAGGATTATAACACTTTAATATAACTTTAATCATCGTAGAAGATCAATTACTGTTTCTCAAATACTGTTCCAAGCATTTGTTAATTGATAGATTTTCATCTAATATTCAAATTTGGATAAGAGTCACTAAAAAC
>NW_017386726.1:0-3893 GCF_000237925.1 Schistosoma mansoni
GCACAAACTTCTGGCAGAAGTAGTATGTTTGACTGTTTGAGGCTCTAATTGAACTGGTATATTAATACTACTTAACCTGCCACAAAGGTTGGTTGTTGACTACCGTTTATAGGAGAAGTATATCTCAGTATTCTGGAGAAATAATTTCTTCCTCAATTCTCGATTGGTGAGGAACCTCATTTTTAACCTCATTCATACTATGATAAGCCATTTTCATTTCTATAAATGATTGATAGTATAGGGATACTTTTTAAGTACATGAAATGAAGCGCTCGTGAAGTAACTATTTTAGATAAATTTGTGGACACAAGTGTGATATTGGTTACCAGTTGATAATGAATGAATTGTAAATATCTCAGTGTCATGGAAGGTGGATGTTGTTCGACATAGCTCCACTAGAGAATGTCTGTTCTTTGACTTTGAAACTAGATGACGTGGAGTCGGATGCCATAATGAAGATCAGTTACCTGAAGATTGTAGTGAACTTGTTGACCAGTTCCATATTTCACTAGATCTGGTTCCATGCTTCGTTGTCGACTAGTTTCAATCAACCAACATAAACACTTTGAATGATTGGTTGTAGGCTGAATGCTTGTAATGTGAGGAAATCAGTCATCGGATAATTGTTTAAATTGTTTTGTGATTCAGTAATTCGATATGCATGTACGAGGCTTCTTGTATCTTGTCTTGTCCTCAATCATCCTTCTCGATACAATCTATCGAAATCATCATTTAGTGAGAGATAATTCAATAAGTGAATAGTAGAATGTAAATATTAAGTGAGAATGGATATTTCCTGTATATTGTACATCACTGTTTGGAACATTATACCAGATGACTTCACATATTATGAATGGCTTTCAAAGTCAACTGGTATTAGAGAAGTATTAACGAGTGTGTTATTTAGAGATGAAGATTAAGATATGAATAGAAGTGAATCCAGTTTGTTTGTGTGTTGTTATTCGTGGAAATAATTTAGGTATTAATTTAGTAGTGATAATGTAATTTGAAAATGATTAATTTCATTATTTCTATAACTAGATGTGTTTAGCTAATGTTATACAATGCAATCTAGTTATAGATATACATTCATATTTGCCGTTTGAACACATTATCAATTATGTGTTCTGGTACTGTTTTTTTAAAAATATGATCTTTTGCAATATTCAGCGGTCAGCTTTTTTACTGACAAGCTTTGACTATCATAATAAATACATTTGTACTTTAAGCAAAAAGGTTTCTAGATTTATAGTGCTGAATTGAAATAATAAATAAATCCTTCATTTAAATAAGATTTTAGGATTCATGTGATTTATAGTTTATTAAAAGTATCAGTGGTTTATTTTATTTTAATTCATTAGATGTCATTTTGTTCCACATTCACAACAAGGTATAGTCCTATCACATAGTGTGATAACTAGGACAATTATCTTCAATTTACCACTTTTCTGTATTAGATTATTAGATAAATGAGTAAGAATATAATTTATGGGCAAACTAATCAGATGTAAGATAACAGGTCTTGGATTTTGGGGCGAGATTCATTTAACTATTTTGCCAAATAGCGTTTTGGTATTTTGGCTTTTGTCAGTTCGTGATGAAAACCCTAAATCTAATTCCTAACCTTAACCATCAACTGTAAATCATAATTCTAATGCTTCACACTGTTTTATAAACCTTAGTTTTAGTTAGTAGGTAGACATTCTCAAGGTCACAAGCGTCTCTCAAAGGTCGTTTATAAATTATAGTCTCATCAATAACTGTTATAACTCTTGCCCCTGTCAATAACCACGTGGCGAATCGCCAATCAGATTACCGACTTATATGACCTTTTTTTGTGCTAAACTAATTTCACGTCAACCAGCACTAGCTGCCTTGTGTTAACTCTGAATCCTTATTGGTCCTTCTCGCCCAGTCCTGCCCATTTGGAGTCCAGAAAGTAATCTCAGCCTCCGCCGTATGAATCGTATATTTCAGAAATACGTAGTTTGTTTACAATTAAACCAGTCGTCAACACACTATAAAATGAAAAATAATCATTATATAAGAGTGAGTATGGGATACTCTAAATGATAAATTGGGAATATGTTAAGAATGGTAAATCGTACTTCAGTAACCGACAGGTCAAATGAAAGCTTATGATAAAAGGAATATGAATATACATATAATCTAGTTACTTGATAGTTATTTAATAGAAATGTATATAATATAATACATAATAATGATATATATTCTGGAAATAATAATTAGAGAATTCACGCCAGTTTTCAGGCACGATCAATTTGATATAAATATTAACATTAGATATAGAAAACAAACATGTGATACAAGATTGTTTTAAGTTTGATAGCACAGTAACTGTTTAGGTAGTACATATATTACAGCAATCCAATGCATCAGCAGGGAACTTTTAATTTTTTTAAGTGGATAGCCTGTTGATTTACGAACGGTGTTATTTAAGGTTATTTCCTGTGCCAGAACGAATTAATGATAATTATCTACAACTAGAGAAAGTAAAATGAAAACAGAGAGCACGGAACAACAATACAATGATTACCAAAATATGTCAGTCAGGTTGACTACTGTTCATGTTAGATATTATTTAAATAAGTTAAGGTTGCTGGGGACGATGTTAACGTAAAGTGACAGCAGGTAAGTGGTTTTACTTGGGGAATTCACTAATAAGAATGGCTAAACATTTAAAGTCCCTATAATCTCACTTGTGGAGTAAGATACACGTACAGGGGCTAGAACGTTTAATGCATTTTCAGAGAAGCAGTATGCATCAACGCAGCGAACAAAGAATGGGAGCGATTTTATCGTACGGATAGATTGGGGTAGATTATTCCAGAGTCTAGAAAATTTACAGGTAAAGTAATTCATATAGAGAGATGATTTAGAATGTGTTTGTTTCGCTAGTGACAAGCAGTTACGTATATCGTAATGAGAAGTTTCTGCATATTGAATTGCTTGGTTGGATGACCTTTAATGACCTTTAATTATTGTAACCAAAACATTTTATTCATCTTATTATATTGTTATTATTCGTATTACGTAATCTAGTATTATAATCTTGGTTATTAGTGTTCACATTTCCTCACGGAATTAGTACTTTAGCAAAACATTTTCATATATATACGACTGTACAGCTTGATAATAAATTCGTTGAAAACAGATCCCTTCGCTGAACTTCGTGTTTTTAATTTTAATGTAAAAGATAGTTTATGTAATAATAGTCCATGAATAGTTCTTGGGAGTTGCCATTCATTTATTCTTTGTTAGGATATAAAAATAACTTCCTTCCAATATCTGATTTTCAATTCTTCACAACTTACCACTACAAGCTTCTTTTAAGTGTTCAGCATCATTTTGTCTTACTATAGAACACTGTTTTAGCAAAGAAAATTAACTATAAATACGTTTGTACAGCTTGAGTAAATGAAATCCACGAGTTGAATATATTTAAGAGGGTCCTATCAATCATGTATTAATATAATGTAATTTCTTCAACTACTAATCTTGATCACCTATAGAGTGCAGAATAACAATAGAGGCGGTATAATGATCAAAGTATTTTACTTTCAACTAATTTGATGTGCTTTTGAGCTGTACTTCAATTCATTCAATTTGGACTGTCAGATAGTATTGTTACCCTATCATAAATTAATCAATCCAGTTCACAGTTGAGTACATAAAATGACAGTACTTGTTAAATGAGCTCCACTAATTAATCATATTTCAAACAAAATAAAGGACAGTATTTTTATTACACAAATCAACAAACAAAAGATTGATGAAGCGGCACTAGAATTTAGCCGAAACTACTCAGTTATGTATTAGCAACAAATTTATTGACCACAGGTTTCGATAGTTTCTATTCAAATTTTTATGAG
>NW_017386725.1:0-3898 GCF_000237925.1 Schistosoma mansoni
CCTACTCTATGGCAGTGAAACATGGCCAATAAGAGTATAGGATATTCGTAGACTACTAGTGTTCGATCATAGGTGTCTTCGACGCATTGCTCGTATATCCTGGGACCACCGGGTAAGTAATGCAGTTGTTAGGAAACGAGTGCTAGGTAGGGATGGCAAATCGATTGATGAAGTAGTGAAACTTCATCAGTTGAGATGGCTGGGACATGTGTTACGTATGCCCGACCACCGACTGCCCCGACGTGCAATGTTTCATGGTGTAGGAGTAGGTTGGAAGAAAGCTAGGGGTGGCCAGACCAAAACGTGGCACAAATCAATGAAGTCACTGACAAGTGGACTGGGCCATGTTGGTAGGTGTAGACTACCTGGTTGGGATTCGCGAGATGACAGCAACCGATGGTTAGAGACCTTGAATGACATGGCTCAAAATCGTTTGCAATGGCGAAGATGCATCCACTCTTTGTGTTCTACCAAATTCTAATCTTCTGAATTCCTCATGTCTTTATATTTTTCTCTTTCCAAATTGATTTCACTGTACTATACTCCTTCAATAATTTCTTCAAACCCTAATCTTTTGGATTTCTGATTATACTCCTACTACTTCTACCACTATGGGAATTGAATCGACAACTGCATCTCTGTGCTAATGTGGTATGGCAACTCGAACTGATGTACGTACGTACGAAGTTCTACGTTGTGACTGACTGACTGAGGAAACAATCTAATCTTAATGATATCCTCATTAATTATTTTTCCTCGATTATAACATTTTACATTTCTCAAGGAGAATAGAAATGATCATGATATTTTACGTATACATGGTTTGTACTTTTTTTTACAAAAAAGAGCAAATACATGTTCCTACTACTACTGAAATGATCGTTTTATGGTTTTTGAAAAAGTCGGTTTTAGATAAATTGGACTGGGTGTTAGAAAACGAGTTACTGATCAAAGAATCGCTCGATTTTTTATCACAACATTACAGACCAAAAGGGAATGAAAGAACAGCCATATGTATATTGCATATCCATTTTTTAATTCCTAACTAGTTAATATTTAAAGTTTCTTATTATCCACTAATGGGATATTCTGGTTTTGATGAAATCTATTTATCTAGTTCTTAAGTTGTGATAAAGGTGACTATATATTAAGGTTTTGGGTTGGCCAACTCTAACTGTGAATTAAGTTGTGATTGAACTATTAAAGCACAAATGGTTCTGTCGCGAATGCGATATCGGTAGCTGGTATACAATTCTACAACAATTAACCGTTTACATAAGAAGAAAAGGAATTTTAGGAAAAACCTAATATTCCAGCGGAACAATTTGAAACTGTGCACCTAAGAATGTGCGACAATGAAAGCATGCAGAGGATTAGCGAACTAAAAGTGATGGCAGCCAATCAAAAGAGGGTAGAGGTCATGCAAAAAGTTCAATTAGAAAACACATTGAAATTTCGTTACAGGAATGAATTTGGCTTTATTAATCAAAACTGAGTAATCCAGTAATCAAGTTGGCATTAATTTTCTGTATTTTGAACTTGTAGCAGTATTCTTGAAATGCAAAGAATTTGGACTGATCAACTATTGCAATCAAATCTTTCATTTCTCTGTTAATGTAAATACTTGGTTTCACAGAGAGGCGTAGAAATGTATTTGAAATGTCCTATTAAAGGAGATGTTTTGTGAGAAATGATTTATTTTGTGAATGATTGTTTTAATACGCAAATAATTCAGCAAGTACATGTGAATTAGCATATATTTAATATTGAACTGTCGGTCGTTGACCAGGATTTACACTGTGGGAAGTTTTAGAAATATTTAATTCATGCTGTCTCGAGTCAATTCCAGAAAGCCCTCACCATTGTCTTTTTTATAAAACTTAAAGCAATCAGGTTTGATATTAAATAAAGTCAAATGTATGTTACTAAATATGTTCGAAATCGCGAGAAACATCTTATTATTACTAGTTGTGTTAGTTGACCAGCTGGTGTCTTTTTATTACAGGATCTGTCGCTTTATTTTTAGTAACGAAATATGGCCGTCTGATCAGTAGCAGCGATTAACGCAGACAAGAAAAGTTTTATCCGACAAACTCACTTTTATATTATTACATTCATATATAAGTAGTAGAGAATTCTAGAAGTCTCAGTTGGTTTTAAGTGCTTATCATCTACAGGAATTGTTAACGTGGTATACAGTAAATCTGAAACTAGTTTTCATTCAGCTTGGTGCTCATAAAGGTGTTTCGCAAGTCCGTGAGTGGTAGGTCCATTTTACTTCAAAGAAGTAACCAAATTTGATCTTATTATTTAAATATCAAAGACTGTCATCAGATGATGAGAATCGAATGAAATAAAATAAATTCATATTATTCTCAGTTCGCCGTTTTCGGTCTTTCCGATTTGGTGGGTGATAACTGTGTATATAAAAATGAACCACGTTCCTAGATTTACAAATATCCTACTGATGAAATATGTAAACAGCTGATAATGCGTATACAACATACAGTTTACGATATACATAAATGCATTAGGTGTGGTGTGTGCTGCCGGTATATGTCGAACGTATCACCAATCAATAGAAAAATGCCTGGTAACGGAAGTTTACAAAATCGAAGAAAAGATAACGAGAAAAGAGAATGATTGGTATGAAAATTGTTATAACGATTGATTGTCCAGTTGTTATATCGATTGCTTGAGTGCCCAGTTAATATATGACGTTATACGACCACCAATTGGAGAGCAGTGAATTTATTGATCGAATCAATAATACACGAAAGCCGTATGAACAGTCTTTAGTACTTGTCAGTCCTGCTTTCTGCCTAGCCCAGCCAGTTAAGTCCAGAACACCAATAACAGCCTGTGCAATATGAATTATTATTCTCAAACATATTGGTTTTATATACTAAAAAATCTGACCACATCGTACCATAAAATAGAAAATAACATTTGTACAAGATTTAGCCAAAAGTGGGGGAAAGTAATCAATAGACTGATGATAACTCAAGAATTGTATAATAATAGTTCAAAGGTCAAAATAAAGCTAATGATAAAAAGGACACGAATACGATTAGGTTAGTTACTTAACAACTATACAATAGGAAATATACACATTACATTGGTCCATAAATAGTCCTCAGAGTTACCATTCATAATTCACCAGGGGATGTAACAGAAATGAAGGAACAACAAAATCTGAGACAATTGATGGATATTTTGCAAATGGAGTATTCCTGCATGTTTCTCAGAATTTACCAAGTCATCCTGTAACGTATTAAGATACATTTGGTTGTCCCCACTTGTGTTCTCGTTCACTATAGGGTAACATCTGTTTTGAATAGTTTAGCTAATCGTACTTTCATTACTATAATTAGATTAAAAGCAGCCGATTTGAAAGTGACTAAGACTTTTTAGGTCAGTTAAAGTAGTATAGTAAAATGAATGACAGAGAACCATGACAGTTCTAAAATTGTTGAATAGTTCAGTTCTGTTATGCATAAATGGGGTATGTAGATAACTATAAGATTTCCGGCTTTGTGATGAGCTACTAACAGCTATGCAAAACAATTTACTTCACTAATATAAAGGTTCATTTATAAGGAAGAATGTATTTGTAAAATCTCAATTTCGTTCAACTCAGGACACAAGTTGGAATAGCATATAAAATAATTATTTGAGAATCTATATGCAATCATTATACATTTTGGGAAAATGAGTGAGTTATAGAGTTGAGATCATGAGTCAATTGAAACTAGACCACCATGGAAAACCTGGAAGCACTGGACGGCCGTTTCGTCCTACTATGGGACTCCTCAGCAGTGCGCATCCACGAACCCACTCTCGCGGGATTCGAACCCAGGACCTGAAAGTTTCCAGCCGAAGCCCTTAACGGATAGAC
>NW_017386724.1:0-3903 GCF_000237925.1 Schistosoma mansoni
GATCAGTAAGAATATGTTGATTCATGCTGTCTTTAAGAGGAGAGGACGATGTCAAGTCTGTTGACGTTCTCTGTCCTTATTTTCTTCCCTCTAATTATTTTCTGGTGTTTTATACTACATGTCAATTTTCAGCAAACAGTTGTACACCTATCAATTTCTATGCATCTGTTTTAGAGCAAAGTCATCATGTAATATTATGGGATATTTACGTATACTTATAACATTTGTTGTCTTTATTTTTTACTTTTTTGCAATCCCTGTAGCAGTTATTCTCAGTTTTTCTGTCGTCGTCAGAGTAGACAATGAGGTAAGATCTCATATTTCATCATGACAAATCTACAATTTCGGGATTAGGTCTATTGTTAGAGTAGAACTACTATCGAACTAGAAAATAATTTTACATTGGTAAACCTGGCTAGAGGAACGTAGCTCATCAATAATCACCATTTTTACTTTACATTTGTCGGTTGATCTTTACTGATGTTAACCTATTATTCCATCATTCAGTTGATTAACAACAGGAGAGTTTTTATTGTGGTGTCGATAACCTCCAACGCACAACAACCTTACTCCATCTGGTACCGAACCAACGTCACATCGATTCTGGTGCAAAAGTAGTTCAGTGCCAGTGGTTCTAAACCAGAAGATCTTCGAAGCCGAGCGTATAACCACTGGAAAGATCCATATTCGACAGGTTACACGAAGAGAAGGTCAAGAAAGGTGCATGCGGTAAGGTTCAATTCAATCAACTGGATAGCAAGACACAGCCTTGTGGGCGTGGTCATTCTGTACAAACTTTATTCACTCATTATAAGTTAATTATTCTAATTTTAGTCTAACTCTGATCTTAAGAAACGCCAAACATTACATTGCTGATTATAGGGACATGACGACTCAGAATAGACAATGAAATGATTTCTCCTTAATATCCTAAAAATTAGAATTTCACATCATGACAAATCTAAAATTTTGTGAATACGACAAATATCATAGTGGTGTCAATAACGAAATAGATCATAATTCTACACATTTACAGATGACACAAATCTTTGTCATTGAAAATAATATTGAAGTTTAGCTGGTTACCGTTCGTGAGAAATACTGATTGTCACATTCGGAAATATATTCCATGGTTACATAGAACATGCTAATCAATTTTCACACAGTGTCAGTTGTTTTTAAACATGGTGTTCTCCCAAACAATGATAAATGGGCACTAAATTCAACCAACGAATACACCTTATTGTCGAACATTAAACTTCAAATTAACCTTGAGTATTAAATGCACGAACATTTGCAATTAATTAAGTTTTTCGGCAGGCAGCTAGGAATTACGAATATTGGTTTCGTCATTTGAGGGCAGATACACATCAATGTGTCTGGTGCTTACAGTAACGAAAACAATGGAAACTATGTTGTACATTTGGAAAATTTGCCGACCCTTTTTAAATTCACACTGGACGCCGTAAACGAAATTAAACAGGTCTCGGTAATTTTCTAACGCATACGACGAAGAGTTTCTGCGACAATTATCTTAAACAAAGACTGAAAAACAAATGGAATTATAAAAAGTGTTAGGCAACGTAAAAGTCAGAATTTTCAATAAGAACGTAAAGACGCTTCTATTTTGCGGAGCTGAATCTTAAAATGTTTAATATTACTTGCTGTGAAATTATTAGTAATCATACAAACCGACCGAATGTGTCTCACTTTACCACATTTAAAGCATTTAGCATGACGAATGACACATGAATCATGTAGGTGAAACCTACCACAGAATAAGCTTTTACCAAACGTGTCCTCATCTCTGTAATCCGTTTCGCAAATTCTTAATGGATTGTTATCCATGGTTTCACGAGAACGGCGATCATTGTTGATTAAACGTCTAACTGTATGACCCTTAGTACGGATCGGATCAGGATGATTAGACAACATAGTAGAATTCTTGACATCCTGGAAGTCAACTTCATGCACTGCATCATAATTAACAGAGATAGTTCTAGGATCTTGGGAGGATTGCTTCGGTATTCGTATTAGCTCTATTTACAGATGTGTTGTGTTATTTCTTCAAATAATTGCTGAGTTGTTTTTTCACCTACATTCAGTGAGGATTAAATAAGAGCAGCATATCTGACGCACTCACCAAAGGGAATACCACTTGATTACTTTCTGAACACTGTGAATGGCATAGTAATAGTATCTGATTCACTCATATGTTAATTCAGTGGAATTCATAGATATGCACGTCTTTGGTCTGTACTAGAAAAATACTTTGTCTCTCATAGACGGTCTCTCCAAAACACATATCTGTTGTGTCTACTAACGACAAAAAGGACACTGGCGAACTTAGCTATTCTCTACTGAAAAGAATGAAACCAGTAATTGTACTACATCAATCTTTCAAAGGGATACCGATGCCCTTAAAATAACTGATTCCGTGTCACCATCATTGGCAATAAATAAGTAGAACATGTCTGTCGAAATAATCAACTTCTGTGTAAGATGTGAGGTGATGCTGCAGGGTAAAGTGATTAAAAGGCAACCATTTATTTTTCAAAATCAGCGCATTCTGGACCGAAGGTGACTACAGTTTTAATGACCGTTAGTGAACGAAACGCGTTTTCCGAATAAATCTTCGCACTGTTAGTGGATATGAAATGATCAAGCTCTGTTGGCCAATGTCCACTGTGAGTAGATGGTTCCATAATGCTTGTTGATACACACTGTTTTGCAGCGATAATTCACAGTCACAAAAATGTTTGCGAACGTATATGCGAATTCGAGACACCCATCTGATAGGCACACATATCGGTTGAGACTGATCAAATGTCATTCCCACAAACTTTGATGACCTGATGAAATATCCTAAATACTTTGTAGTAACCATTTCTTATGTAATGCCTTATAACTATTTGACACTCAATTCCCCTAAAATTGTTCGCTCGAATCTTGATGAATTTTCGTATGGAATATACATGATACAACCGTTCCAAACTTCTATGTGTAAACGAATTGATTCATTCAGGAGACAACGTCAGGACGATCGAATTCCAATAGAATGAAACGTGAATTCAGGATTCCACAAACCGATAACACAAAATAAACATATGGTTCAACAATGGACTTTCAATTTGGTGCCTACATGAACACCAGTACAACGGAGGAAACAAGCTGGTTTGAGAGTATTTCCTGATCGAGGCAGTTACTGTGAGACATGAAAAACCAGTTACATGAAATCACTGAGTCTGAATGGAGAGAAGAACCACAGAAGCTGTGAGACAGTGCAAGTGTATTTATCACAAATAATGGGAACTACAAATTGAGTGATGTTGTGAGTGTAGCACAAGTTGATGTCAGATGCCTGTTACTTCTCTTCGATGGACACTCGTCCCTTCTGCTTAGAACCCTTATACTTCCAGATGTTTCTGCCAAATCGCATGCTGATTGTATCATTGATTCCATTCACGGATTTCATTTTGATGGTGTTGCTGGTGTAACATTCGAATCTTGGTACAAGAAATATGAAGATGTATTTAATGTCGACCTAGAAACTTTTGATGATGCTGTCAAGGTCAGGGTGCTACTACGAAAGCTGGGTACCATTGAACATGAACGATAGACACCATCCATCTTTGCTTATAATGCTTGTGAATTAAGGCTATATTCAGGCAATATGCACAGTATGCACATATGCCAATAAGAGATCTGATTAGTTGCAGTCCAAATCATCGATTGAAAGATTCAAACAAACAATACTAAGTGAATTTAAACTTCATCCCATTGCACAAGCAAGTGGCTATCAGGAATCAGTAGCTGAGTGGATAACGTACATGGCATTTGGAGCGAAAGGTACTTAGTTCGAGTCCCAGAGTAACATCATCTGTGAAATTCAGGTACATCCGA
>NW_017386723.1:0-3907 GCF_000237925.1 Schistosoma mansoni
GACACAGACATGCTTATCGGCGTCCGAAATGATAGTTTTCTTGACTTGAAAGCAGCATTTGACTCTGTAGACCGAGAGGTTCTGTGTCAGTGTCTGTCATTAAAAGGTGTACCTGAGAAGTACATAAACCTTGTGAAGACTCTTTACTCGAACACTACCAGTCGAGTGAGAGCTTATGGCGAACTGTCATATGATTTTACAACCTCAAGTGGTGTCCGTCAAGGCTGTCCACTATCCCCATTTTTGTTTAACTTCATTATAGACCTGTTGCTGGAAATAACACTCGTCGACTGAATTTTCAGGAATTGATCTTCTACCAGGAGGTTCACTTATCGACTTAGAATACGCAGATGACATAGTCCTGTTTGGTGAAGACGCTGACAAAATGCAGAGTCTTCTGTTAGAACTGAGTAGTAATGCCAGGATGTTTGGGATGCGTTTCTCCCCATCTAAATGTAAATTATTGCTCCAGGACTGGCCTGCGTCAACACCTGAACTAAGGATAGGGAGTGAAGTAGTCGAACGCGTGGACAACTTCACTTATCTTGGAAGTCTGATCAGCCCTAATGGGTTGGTGTCTGACGAAATCTCAGCACGGATTCAAAAAGCTCGTTTGGCTTTTGCCAACTTACGTCACCTATGGCGAAGACGAGATATCCGTCTATCAATTAAGGGACGAGTATACTGCGCAGCAGTTCGCTCTGTTCTACTTTACGGCTGTGAAACATGGCCATTAAGAGTAGAAGATACTCGTAGGTTACTAGTATTTGACCACGGATGCCTTAGAAATATTGCTCGCATCTGCTGGGATAACCGGGTAAGTAATAGTGAGGTTAGACACAGGGTATTAGGGAATGATGGTAAATCAGTTGATGAGGTCATGAATCTTCATCGACTGAGATGGTCGGGCCACTTGTTACGTATGCCTGAACATCGATTACCACGACGCGCAATGTTGACTAGTGTAGGGGATGGTTGGAAAAGAGTTAGGGGCGGCCAAACCAAAACATGGCATCAGTGCTTGAAGTCACTAACTTCTAGCCTGAGCCATGTTGATAGATGCAGACTACCTGGTTGGGGTCCGTGTGACTATCGTAACCAGTGGTTGGAGACTCTGTGTGACATGGCTCAGAATCGATCACAATGGCGTAGGTGTATACACTCTTTATCTTCCCTTAAACCTTGAGATTAAAATTGCTTCATAACTTTTTTTCCTTCCTATACTATATCCTTATATACAACCTTTCTTTATATACTACCACCACTAAATTAATTACTTCTATGAATCCAATGTTCATCTTGTTGTGCTAACGAGGTATGGCAACTTGGACCGATGCATATATGTGCCTGGTCCTACGTTGTCGCTGACTGACTGACAATTTACTCAAAATTATCAAATCAAAACTTGGTAATGATACCTACAAACTGATAGGTACATCTGTTTAAAACCATCCACTAAGTAAAGTTCATAATATGAGTTACACTAACCTGTGGGTTTTAATCTTTTATAAACATGTCGCTTGTTGAAGCTATCTTTGGCAACTATTTTCTTATCGTAATCTGAATGCACAAAATCGTCAACAACATAAGACAGTCCCACAAATCAGTAAAGGGCGAATAGTTTTCTCGAAATTAGCCATTAAACAGCGAAAACTAGGATTATTCTAATAAGTGAGATACAACAACTCGTGATTGTAATAATGATCATCAAGATACTGCGCGAAAACCTTTCAGCCTGAATAAATGAATAAGATTCGCATAAACGACCGAGGTATTTATATTACCAGACAAAGAATTAATTTCAACAGCACTCTTAGTAGTGCCTGAGAATTTATTGATTACTGAAGACGATTCTTTATTTGGCATTCATATTTCATATGGGAACCACCTGGTTTTCGACGTCTCATCATGAGATGAAAGTTTCATCCACATAAGTCTTTGATTGTCCCAAGAATTCTATTCTCATCGAAAATCTGACAACCGTAAATACCTCCGAAAATTATACCTTCACTCTGGAACATGCAAAACGACAGTGATGATCGTTATTAGGATTCCATACCTACAATCTAGAATCACTACATTAATAGTCCCCGGAAATACGCATTTAACTGATTGATTTGACGTTTTTGATTAAATGAAGGGTATAGGTGGGGTGTGGAGAGGAACGTTTGTTAAGAAAATCTCACATTCTTAAAAACCGATTCCTGTTGAAGGTATTCTGAGTATTTAAGAACTTTTGTCTAAATTAGAGCGAATAGTTTCACAGTATTTGAGCGCCAATTTGATGTAAGACATTAAATAAGAATAATATTCTGAGTCTTTCTTTGTACTACATACCTATTCTTTGAAAAAAGCATCTTAGGCTAGGCTGAAATACATCAGAAATTCAATTTTCTTGCCTTTGGGATATGAAGGATACATCAATATTTCTATTATGAACAGTCCACTCAAAACTCTATTTAAAATCTTGGTAATGATACGGATGCTGTCTTCAATATTCCATCTCTTTAATGCATTCAGTGTCTTCTTGTCACTAACTTTCAGATAAGTGGTGATGGATATGATATATTTTACTACATATATTCCTTGGGATGAATCATTCCTATCACCTTTATCTCAAAACAAATACGTTTTGTTCGTTGATCAACTACTAATATGAATTTTGGTGAGAGGTTTTGCCATACTACAGAGAAGAAAATCGAAGTCAATAATCTCGACCACTGAGCCTAAACTGTGTCTTAAGCACTCTTATCGAGACTTGATTTCGGTGCCGTGGGGAACCACGTATGCTCACTGCTAAAGTTTCATGCTAGAAATGAACGTCTACTCAGTGCTCTCTTATTTCCAATCGCACCGTAGCTGATGTCCATCCATAACATAACTTCAGTTACATTCAACCAAAATAAGTATACAGAAGAACAATCGCGTCGTTCTAGATATTGTCAACGATATTTAGTGTCAAGATAAATTCCCGAAGAATGAAAATTACAGAATTTACCTTACATTTTAAAAAGTCTTTTCCAGACATCGTGATACGTCTTGTTGATTGAACGCTATATTAGGATCCTAAGCTAATTTCGTAAGCCCCAAGCTAGAACTACACAGAGACTTGAACACGAGAGAAAAGGCACAAATATGCGGGAAACACTTTACTCCAAAGGTTCGTTCCTGTACAGAAAATATATGGTTTTTATAGTATTTTAAGAGTCCTTGGCTTTTACTGGGAATTTTAGAATACTGCTAAATATAGTAGCAGTGTATTATTCAGCTAATCAGAATCTCTAAATGTGACTTTTCATTTTCGCTGTTACTAACAAAACTTCTAATCAAACGCTGATTGGATAAAATGATCCTTAATGTCTTTTTGAGCTTGTCATGTCGATTGCGAGAAATTTGCAGGATCATCCCAACACATCGCACACACATTGATAAATGATTAAGCTTTCCTAACATAATACTATTGTGGTATATGCCACCTATGTTTCCAGATATAAGTAGTATGTAAAGCTAGTCGGAATTGGAATTGTAGTGAACGAGAACACAAGCGGGGACAACCAAATGTATTCTAATTCAAAGCTACAAAATGTCTTAGTAAAATCTGAGAACCATACAGTGAATACCTAATTTGCAAAATGTTCGTTAATTGTCTCAGACTTTACTGTTCCCGCATTTCCATACCAATTACTTTCTGTTCCTGTTCTTTCCTCCTCGATCTTCTGCTGACAGACATTCTATTCCTGACTAGCGTTATATACTACTTATGTCGATACAAGTAGCACACAATACAGAATGTCTGAGACAAGTAGGTTGAGGTTGAAATGAAAAGGAGAGAAGGAAACTGAAAGCAATCAACATAACGACAGGAATGAAGTTCGTAAGAGACTATTCAAAGATGTGAAAATGTGAT
>NW_017386722.1:0-3944 GCF_000237925.1 Schistosoma mansoni
AAGATTTTATGACACTTCAAAAAAGAACGATTTGTGGAGATTTGTGGAGATTGTAGCTATTTAAATGTTAGTCTTGCTTAGATTATCTCATGAATTCAACTATTGAAATAAGTACAATTTCCACAAATCCCTATTCAGATAATAATTATATGTTCACTAAAGACTAGCTCTCAGAAGGATTTCCTGGAGTTCTGATGAAAAGCCGTGACAGGTGAACTGTACTCTATGACCAGTGGAGATAGTTATCCGATTCAGATAATAGATGAAGGGTTGTCCAAGGAAATGTATAGATTAAAGTTATACAATAACAACTTTGGATGCAGACTGGACATTAAGCGTCCATACGCGGAACGAAAGATTCTGGGTCAGAGTCCCACGTGCAGGGTCGTGGATGTGCACTGTTGAAGAGTTTCACACTAGAACGAAACGACTGTCCTGTGTTTCTAGATTTTAAAAGATGGTCTACCTTAGATTGATTCATGAATTCAACTAATCAAATTTCTTACATTTTTTCTTCTGTCAGTGAACAACTAAAATTTAGCATCAAATTTCCATAAATTTTTCCATAGATCATTTACCTTATAATAATAAAATAGAAATTCAATTATACTTTTATTCCAGGAAGGAGAAATCAGGTCAAACCAAAATGAAAAACATAAATGATGTTTGTTACTTGTTGTTTTTTTCGTATCATGCAAATGTTTACGTACATCAGACATTAAACAAAAGTGGGGTATTCATCAACTTGTGATGAAGATGGATGTATTACTAATGAGGAGAAAAACTGATTATATATATTTGATTGAATAAAGATATCAAAAGGGGGGGGGTTGTGAAGGTTTTTTGGTAATATTAAAGTTGAAATCATGAGTCAATTGAAGCTAGATCACCAGGGAAAACCTGAAAGCACTAAATGACCATTTCGTCCTATTGTGGGACTCCTCAGAATTCCTTATTTACGATCCCGCCCCTCCAGTTCCGAACCCAGGATCTAACAATCTTGCGACTTATGAATTTAACTATGAAATTACTAAAATCTCCACAACAACTCTTTTCTGATAATAATCATCATGTGCTCACTAATGACTGGCTTCAAAAAGTATTTCCTGGAGTTACAGTAAGAAGCAGTGATCAGTGCAGTTCAACCAGGTCTGTTGTAAGATATCAACTGACTGAAGACAATGGTGAACGGTTGCTCAATTTAATGAGTTGGTTGAAGTTAGGTATTAACACCATCGGATGCCAACCGGCTTAATGGTCTACAGATTAAGCGTTGGTGCGCGACACTACTAGGTCCTGGGTTGAAATCTCGCGAAACGGGATGCGGGGTGCGTACTGCTGAGGGGTCCCACAATAGAACGAAACGGTCGTCCAGTGCTTCCGGATTTTTCATGGAAGTCTAGCTTCGATTGACTTATGAATTCAACTATAGAATAAAGATAAATTTGATACATTATTTATGATTGAGTAAAGTACAAAGAAATATTAAAAGATTATTATAAAGTGAACTGTAATTTTCAAGGCAAAGTTTGGGTTTATAGAACGTAATCATGTTCAATCGACTAGTTTCACAGTATTTGGTCATCTAGTTAATGTGAGACATTAAAAAGGATGACTGTATTTATGAAATACCAGTGAATGAATTTGAAGTGGATCTAAAGTTTCGTCTAGTAATCTGATCCAGGCTTTTTCTTTAATGTCTTAATAATATTCGTTTCTTACAAACATGACTGATATACTCCCTATTATGTAACGAATGATTTTAACTGTAACCATTGAAATCTTTTTTTCAAATAGATAGTCTTTAGAATCTTTATATTATCATGTGAAGTTTTAATGTCTATGACAATAAAGTGTCATCAATTTTCAGTTCAAAGAGATGGGTTTGAATGTTGTTCCAATATGAAGAAACGTAGGTAAACTCTTAGATATTGACAGTAGTTCGTTAAAGGTAATATATAGACTATTGAGATAGATTTATGTAATAACTAAGAATGTACAAGTTACATTTCAAGTTGTATCTGAGTGAATGTAGTAATATTTATTCAATTGAACCAATTTCTGATGAAATACAAACTATCAAGTAGGATAATAACTCAATAGCTTAATAACAACACATGTACCATACACATTATGTAAACAAAACCAAAGATGTTTGTTTACAAAATATTGGAGACTAAACTAGCAGGACGGGTCACAGATGAACTCGGAGAATCTCTAAGAAGTTTAGAAAGAGCCGAAGATATTCCATCTAATCATCTTTCGGAAGAATATTCAACAATCTCGACGTGTAGCTTCCCTATTGATTAAATGCTAATAACCATTGTATGCGGATTGTATGACCATAATGATGATTTCGTTTTAATATAACGACCCGACAGTTTTGTACCATACTTGACACTATTTGGAATATCATTCCTTCTCACTTGTCTTCTATCTTCTCATTTGCAACTTGGAAAAATCTAACATTTGAGTGCTAAAGTTGTACTAAGTATATTTAGAATCTAAACTCTAGATATAACAAAACTTAGAAATGTAGGGATGTTCGGTTAAAAGATCGTCTGTATTCTGAAAGGAACAACATGAATCAAATTAGGCAAAGATAGATAGTGGCTAGCAGTGGAATCCAGTTTGACGCGCGTTTCGTCCTATTTGGCACTGGTTAGCTGGATGTACCTGCATCTCAGAGTTGATGTGAGTCGAACCCAGTACCTTTCGCTTCAAACGCTATCACGTTATCCACTCAGCTACTGAGTCCTCATAGCCAATTGCCTGTGCAATGGGATGAAGTTTGAATTCACTTAGTATTGTTTGTTTGAATCTTCCCATTGATGTGTTAGGACTGCAACTGGTCAGTCTTTATGCACATATGCCAATAAGCGACTGACTAGTTTCAGTCCTAAACATCAATAGGAACATTCGAACAAGTAATACTAAGTGAATGGATCAAGTAAGTTCTTTGTTTTTATTCGATGAAAACTAAATCAAAATGTGACAATTGAAATAAATCAAAATTTAATCTTTTAATGTCCGGTATCTAATGGTGCTATGTCATAAATCTTGTCAAAGAACAAACCTTTTATAAGGAATAATGCTATTTTAAATGTTATCGAGTGAAGTGAATGTGGATTGATTCTTATGATAACGTCAAATCTTATTTATCATCTGAGTATATCATGAAGTAGAAAAGCTATGAAAGTGGTGGAAACTTTCATATTGTTGGGCGGTATCACTGATAAACAAGGAGGATCTGATGTAGATATGAAGGCGAGAATTGACAAACTAAGGGCACCATTCGTACATTTGAAGGATATATGGAACGCAGAATGACTACTAGACAGTTCTATTGTACGGAGATTATACTTGAAGAACTACTACAACATACTACAACAGAACTACTACATCATCAAAAACGCATGTGTATTCATAAATAACTGTCTACACAAGATACTGAATATCTGTTGACTGTGTGCCATCAACTAAAACCTACTGTTAGAGTGAAAAACTAGATTGTAGTTGAAGAGCAAATTAAGAAAAGACGTCGGAAGTGTATAGGACATACACTGAGGAAATCATCAAACTGCATCACGAAGAAAGACATAACTTGGAATCCTGAAAAAGAAAAAAAAAGTGGAAGACCAGGTAATCGGAAGCATATTATCAAAAGAATGAGTGGTAACTGGAAAGAGCTGGAAAGGATTACCCAGTACAGAGTTCGGTCAATACAAGATATTCAAATGAAATATTTTACTAAGATATTCTTTCATTTTGTCTCAAACTATAAATTGATCATCCTTACCTAAGAGCTCATTCATTACGTTGTATCTAACATACCCATCTATAATCTGTGACAAAATCAAGCGTAACTAAATGAACTCTAATACTACTAAAAAAAACGTTTGTTTACTTATTAGTAGTATCTATTGCGTGATTATCAAAAAGGA
>NW_017386721.1:0-3955 GCF_000237925.1 Schistosoma mansoni
TTTATGTAATTGTTGCAGTAAGCCTTTTTAATTTCAAACTTATAGACGCGCCATGCACAACAGATACCTCATGAGTTGAGGTTTGTAAAAATTTGTCTATTCCTCTATCAAGAAACGTCATTAGACAAATCGTGCTTGTACAAAATTCTGTTGCGTCACCAAACAGGACCAAATGCAAATACAGGATTCTGCTGCTAGCCACTATCCATCTTTGCTAACTATTCAGTTAGCTCCTTTTTTAATAGTTGTGTTAAATCTACCAGTGTCTTATCATACGACTAAGATACATGCGAAACCGAATTTTGCAAAACAACGATTTGTCTAAAGACGTTTCTTTATAGAGGAATAGACAAATTTTTACAAACCTCAACTCATGAGGTATCTGTTGTGCATGGCGCGTCTATAAGTTTGAAATTAAAAAGGCTTACTGCAACAATTACATAAAGAATAGTTCTGACCAGTTACAGTTGATATCTGTGACATATTTTAATAACAGTTTATCAACAGGCTAACAAGGAACCTACTTACTTGCACCTGTTACTCCTCATGAAGGAGCATAGGCCACCCACTAGCATTCTCCATCCAACTCCGTCCTGGGCAATCCTTCCCAGTCGCTATCCATCTTTTTCATGTCTGTTTCCAATTCTCGGCGCAGTGTGTTTTTTGGCCTTCCTCTTTCCCGTTTCCATTCAGGATTCCAAGTAAACGCTTCCCTTGTGATGCAGTTTGATGATTTCCATAATATATATCCTATCCACTTCCAGCATCTTTTCCTAATTTCCTCTTCGGCTAGAATGTGGTTTGTTCTCTCCCACAATAGACTGTTGATGATGGTATCCGATCAACAGACACTAGGTATCTTTCTTAAACAATTGTTTACAAATACTTGTAACTTTTTTGATGATGATTATAGTAGTTCTCTAAGTCCTAGTTCCATGCAGTAGAACTATCTTGACGTTCGTAATGAAGATTCTGAATTTGATATTGGCTTGAAGATAGTTGTTTCAGTTCCATATGTTGTTCAACTGTAGGCATGTTGTCCTTGTTTTACCAATCCTCACCTTTATGTCTGCATCCAATCTTCCTTGTTCATCGATGATTCTGCCCAGGTACGTGAGTGTTTCCACCTCTTCTAGAGTTTTTCCATCAAGTGTGATTGTGTTGGTGTTCTCCATGTTGTATTTGAGGACCTTATTTCTTCCATTGTGGCTTACTGATACAGATGTTACTTCTACAGTGTTTGTCTTGACCCGCATTTGTGGATGTGTATGGGATAAAAGAGTTAGGTCATCCGCGAAATCAAAATCTCCAAACCGAATCTGAGCTGTCCATTGTATTCCGTGCTTCCCAACATATGTGGAGGTCTTCATAATCCAATCAACTACTAGAAGAGAAAGGAGAGAGAAGATAGTCTTGTTTGACTGTGGTCATCATTTGGAATGAATGGCTTTGCACTGTAGTCAGTCGTATGAATTCCGTATGATTTTGACTATTTTCTCAAGTACTCCATAGTGTCGAAGAAGTTCCCATAATGTTATTCTATCTACATTGTCAAATGCTTTCTTATAGTCAAGGGAGTTTATATATAGTGACGAGTTCCTTTCAATTGATTGTTCAATGATGTTCCGTAGTGTCTGGAGAAAAAAAATGGAACCAAATACAAATAAATATAGAAACTGTTGTGTTAAAATGATGTGCGAATATTTTAAAATACCACCACGTTACAACATGCCCGTGGAAATTGTTAAGAATACAACTAATTACTGAATATTAGTAAGTAGTGTAAAACAATACACACACAAAAGTGAGTTAAGGTGAATTAGCCGGTGACAAACGATTGATTGATACGCCATTTGTCTCCTCAATATACTGGAGCCCATGTGCACCATTGACTTTGAATCAGGGTTTCCCAACTCCCCTTGGTGGGCTTTCCGTGTCCACCGACCTTGTTAAAGTGCCGGATATTCACTTTTCGTCCTCTTAATTTCGTAAACAACACCCCCGCCACGAGAAGGCAGTGAGTAGGACTTGTGTGGCAGAGGCTCATGGCCATATGAGAGCATTTCGAGAGGCATAGCGGACTCTCTTCACTCCCGGCTGTACCAGGGCATTTGGGAGCGTAACATACACCTTGGTTTGATCATTTCGTCCCTTATTTATACTCTTTTCCAATGGTTTCACTTGTATACTTTTCCAGGATTTATCACATATGACATCCATGTGTGATTGTACAAGTTTACATTTTGGTCGAAATGACAAATCTCAGAATCTATTCAATGACAATACTGATATATCAGATAAAACGGATTCCTCAGATCTAATCAATGGTTGGGAAGGTCCTGCTATATTAAGACATGGTTCAGTAATACAATTTGGTTGTTATAAATTTGTCTTCGGTTTAATTAATCATTCTTTACCTTCATATTCATCGTCAACAACGACAACGGCAACAATGACGTCGAATTGTTCAACATCATCTTCTCATGAAACACAAATAGTACTACTTACAAATTCTTTATCAGTAACAAATAATAACAATCTACTTGTTCATTAAGTTTTTATTAAAATGACAAACCAAAAAGGGAAAATAGAAGAAAAGAAAATGAAAGAAACAGTATTATCATTCCCATGAGTCCTATACTACTTATATACTACTTATAAGAACTATATAACTCTTCTATATAGATATATACATATTCATCTCTATCATTTTGTACATTTTTGTGTTTTATGAAAGTTTCTTATTAGAATGATTATTGTATTTTAATTGAATAAAAATTTCTTTTATTATTCATTTTATAGTATATGATTGTTTATTTATTTGAATGTTGGTACAAAGGGGACACTGAATATATATACGCCACATAAGTTATTTGATTTGTGTATGGGCTGTGATACTGCCCAGATGCTCAAATCGAGGCAGATGGTTTTCGTAGGAGGTCAGACTCGGAGCTTTTCACCTAAAGGTCTGATCCACAAGGCAGTGGAGTATCGTGAGGAGATGCAATCCCATGGTAGCCGGTGACCAACAATTGGTTCATACGGTATTTGTTCCATCAGAATACTTGTATTCATTCGTACCATTGGTTTGAAATGAGGGTTTTCCAACTCCCCTACGTGGACTCACAGTGTCCACCAACCCAGTTAAAGCACCGGACATTCGCTTATCACACTTTCAATTTCGTAAACAAAACCCCCTTTTAAAAGAATTCAGTTAGTAGAACTTCGCTGGAAGTGACTACATACGCGTAGACATATGAGAGCATTTGCAGAGGAAGAGCTAACTCTCTTCACCTTCAGCCGTACCAGGGCATATGGGAGACAATACACAGATTAAATCGATAAAAGCAATACCAAAGAAGTCGAATATATATTCGCATTAGCTATGATGATGGGAAAAAACACAAAGATCGAATCTAGTCCATATACAGTATGAAAAATAGTAATGTAAGTATGGCTCGTTGCTAAAATCTAGGAAGCCTCAAGAAGCCCAGAAAGAGCCGAAGACATTCCATCTAATCACTGCTAGGCGAATATTCTAGAATGTCGACGTGTAGCTTCCCTATTGGATGGATAAGAATTACCCCTATGTGCGTATTGTTCGTCTGAAATGATGATTTACTTTCAGTCAAAAACTGTAAATACATGAGATTTCTGTACTATATTTGACACTGTTTTTGGGGAATAAAATTCCTACTTCCTAGTTTTCTGTCTTCTCTCTTGCGATGTTGCGGGTTCGATCGTTCAAGTAGTCTAATAGTACGCGGCATAGTAAGAATCAAAGCTCTAGATATAACAAGTAATAAGAAGTGTAAAGATTAAAGCCGAAAATGTAGACAACAAATAAGTGTGACTAGTCAAGATTTACAATTTGCTGGATCACTTTAGAATTCAGGAAAAAATTCCAAAAACATTTTGATCAAATAACAATCGTTGGAAACTCCAACTCCATTAG
>NW_017386720.1:0-3956 GCF_000237925.1 Schistosoma mansoni
TCCTACCACCACTAAATTAATTACTTCTATGAATCCGGTGTTCATCTTGTTGTGCTAACGAGGTATGGCAACTTGGACCGATGCATATATGTGCCTGGTCCTACGTTGTAGCTGACTGACTGACCAGGTGCCCAAACCGAAGCAGGTGGTTTTCTTAGGGGGCTACAACCCGAGCCTTTGATCTAAAGGTGTAACCCACAAGACAGTGGAGCATCGTGAGAAGATGCAGTCCCATGGCAGCCGGTGACCAACAATTGGTTCATACGCCATTTGTTACCTCAGGATCCTGTAGTCCATGTGCACCATTGGTTTGGAATCAGGGTTTTCCAACTCCCCTAGGTGGACCCTCCGTGTCCACCAACCCGGTTAAAGCGCCGGACATTCGCTTTTCGTCCTCTCAATTTCGTAAACAACACCCCTGCCACGAGAAGGCAGTGAGTAGGACTTCCCTGGCAGAGGCTATATACGCGTGGCTATGTGAGAGCATCTCGAGAGGGAGAGCGGGCTCTCCTCACTCTCGGCCGTACGAGGGCATTTGAGGGCTGCCCCTATGTGCCATTATTTATGTATTCAAATAAATATATAAAACATCCATCACAGTTATTTTGACTGACTAAACATTAATAACAATATTTTCCTGAAGTTGCTTAGCCCAATTTTGTTAGTTTTTTATCACAATGATTTATCTATCTCTGAACGTATATCTCTACAATCTCAAAAAAGCTAAGTTGACTGATTTGCAACGGAATTAGACAGAATCCAAGGATCTTCATCTGATTATTTCATAAGCTCGATAAAAAATTTGATATTGATCGAAATCTCGTGTCTTCCATCCACTGTTTTGGGGTTGACAATTATTGCACGGTGGTTGTGATCCCCCACCCCCCGTTGATGATTAAAAAATTTCGAAATAGGAAATTGGTGAACTTGTTTTTGAAAGTGTGTGCTCATGTGATAATAAGCAAACATTTTATTACCTGCAATAATTTGTTAATTGGCTTGAACTGTGCATCTTTGTAATCTAATTGCTTCAAATCTAAGTAACATTAACTGGTTTGATTGTATGTGAGAATTTACAAGTTCACATTTAAATTTTATTTTGAGTAAATAATTCTGCCTGATTATTCCATCCGAGTTTTGATAAAAATTTTAACTTCTGGAAAAAGTAGACACCAATTCTATTTGACTGCCCTTGTATACTCCTGTCTGTGAATGTATATTGGGATAAACGTTTTTCGATCAAATAGTAATGGAACTGAAGTCGTTAGTTAAAGTGACAAAAGGAAGACAATGCATGTCTTTAAAAGTAAACTGGGAAAAACTGATAACTATTTTTAATAATTGGTAATAGTGATCACTGGACTCGAAAGCTAATAAGATGTTTAATGCACAAGCAGTAAACTAATTTTCATAAGTTATTTTAACACATAGTTTGGTCTTGTAATAATCTAGAGCAATTAGTCCCTTTGATAAATTTCGATAATGTAACAATAAGACGAAGTTTATCTATGTGATATATTAGCGCAATACATTTCGAACAATCTGATCACACATATACTTGTTAAGAACATTTATATATAAAAATAAAAGGTCAACTAGACTGGAAATGGGGGTAAGAATAGACAAGGATAATAATAATAATAATAATAATAATAATAATAATAATGTGAAAACCATTTGAAACCTAATCACTCTGGATAATAAGTTAATATTACCAAGGTAGGTTTAACAAAATTGCTGGATCCTATTCGAAGACGTTTATGTAAGTATTCTCTGTAGGATTCTTTTGAATTGCTCGATCATTTAAGTGATATTAATATCAAGGGAAATACAATGTGCTCATTTGACGTGAATTCCTTATTCACAAATGTACCTTTAAAAAAGACTATTGATATATTATGTGACTATATATCTTTAAACAACCTTAAATTACCTATCGCTTTGAGAATTCTTAAAGATTTACTACTATTATGTACTGACAAAGTTCAGTTCATTTTTGAAGGCGAATACTTTCTCCAGATTGATGGGGTTGCTATGGGTAGTCCGTTAGGACCATTATTAGCAGATGTGTTTATGGCACATGTGGAAAATCTGTCTGAAGACTTAATCGAAAATATATCACTTTATAAGAGATATGTGGACGATATCTTAGTTATCTGTGAAAGAAAGGATGATATAAACTGCTCATTGAATAAACTTAACACTATCCAAAACCACATCAGTCTCTCATGCGAAGAGGAGAAGAACGACCAACTTCCCTTCCTAGACATACTTCTAAGCAGACGAGAAGATGGCTCAATAAAACGATCCATTTTTCAAAAACCGAGGTGGACGGGTCAATACCTTAGTTACTATAGTTATTGCCCTGTGCAATACAAACGGGGTTTGGTAAGGTGCCTATTTAATAGGCTTGATCGTATTTGCACAAACGACGCTATTGATGATGATGTTAAGTTGTTAAACAAGACATTAATGGGGAATGATTATCCACCTAAATTTATCAATAGATGGAAAGTTCATGGCACAGTGAGACCTACTGTAGCCGTGGTGGAGAAAAAGCCTGTCTACATCACCTTACCATTTAGAGGTGATTCAAATAGCCTTTTATTGAAACAAAGGCTTAAATCAGTCATCAACAAAACGTATTGTGCAGCGAAGGTCATTATCAAAGAGAGAACGAGATTCATGCTTTATTCAAAACCCAAAAGACATGAAAACGATTGTGTCACATCCCACTGCGTTTACCAATTCAAATGTGTGTGTGGTCACACATACTTAGGGAGGAGCGATCGTGATCTGACAATTAGGGTGGGTGAACATGTACCAAAATGGTTGCAAAAACAAATAGAATCGAATGACCCAATAAGAGTAGACATTAAACATCCATCATCCTCTATCGCCAAACATATAATCGACTGAAATGTATGCAAGAAAGGAGTTATCAGATGAAACAGTTAAACTACTTCACTGATAGTGAGATTAACGAAAATTGTTTGGTGCCATTTTTTAACTAATTGAAACAGAAGAAATTAAATCAAATTGTGTATCACCCCGAAAAGGGTCTTTACTCGGCCTCTTAACATTTCAGATTGTCCTGAACAGTGACGAAACTATTATTCCATAATCGTGCCGCACACGGGACGGTGGAATTAATGGAATTGTGGTTGTAGGTTCCAGTCACAAAACAAATGAAAAATTGCATTGCAGCGACAAAAAGTCCAAATGTTTCCATCAGCAGTTTCACTTGACGACTGAGCAAGATTGCATATGTCACACAATCGGTTGTCGTAGGCATCTTCGTCAGTGTTGTTGTCTCGGTCAGCAAATTATTCATTTGTGGAAATAATTTCATCTTCGACATTACTTAACGTGGTATCCAAATCCACGTTTGTTTAATAGTCCCGATCGTTGCTGCTACCTTGACGTGGTGGTCGGGCTTGCCTATCGTGATGAAGCAATCGAGCTATGCTGGCTGGAACAATTGTTCCTCGAGGTCCTACCATGCCACACAGGTCGGTTGAAGAGCGGTGAGACTAAAAGCAGCAAACCCAAGGTCCGAAGGCGAAGTCGTACTGCTGACTGTACAGAGGTGTGACAGCAGTAAGGTGTTTCCTTCAGACAACCAGCATGACAGCGATGCTGCCTTCCCACAAGGAGGGGTGGGGTTAGAAAAGGTGGACCCTAAAAATGCACACCTCGCCTTATCCCACGGATATCCGTCTCCGGCGGTAAGGTTTTTTTGAAGAACGGAGCTAACACAAAAACTACCCACAAAAAGGTCGTGTGTGACCGACCTCAAGCAGTTGTCCCTCAATGAATTATTGGAGCTTCAGTGAATCAATTCATTTCATAGCTTATGAATTTCCACTAGAACTTTTGAATACGTCTCAGAACTAGTTGTTAATGAGTATATAAATACATATGAACTCAATAAATTAACTCGAAATTAAGAATTC
>NW_017386719.1:0-3975 GCF_000237925.1 Schistosoma mansoni
AGACAGTTCACAAGTTCGTTTATGACTAGCCAAGAATTGATCTTTCAGAATAAATTTTACTATAAGAATCATGCAATATGCATAGATGATTATTAAAGTTTAGTCATAACATGGGTTGACGATGTATTCTGTAGTGCCCTGTATCACTTGGGGCTGTGAAACTCGCACACCAAGACTATTTCAATCTTATTTACTTCCAAACTGAGATCAATTTTACTATAGGATAGGTCTTCTGAGAATATCTCGGGAATTCACATTAAACAATCAGAATTAGGATGAAATAACTAGGATAAAAAGTATGATAAAGTATTTCTAGGTACGTAATTCACTTTGCAAAATTGATGCATACAAAATTCATTCAGCAAGGTTTACCAGCGGCAGGACACGTCAGTGAATATGACCTAAGAATAACATTAAATGATGTTCACGATGGATTTCAAACCGAGTTTCGTTGGAATACGTGGAGCATTGGATTACAAATCGGTAGTTGAATGATATTGTGTTTGATGTGAGAAATGAATAAGTTATGAGCTTAATTAGCTCTTTAGTAGAGCTTTAAACAGTCTCCATTTAGTTCGAGTGGATGAGCGTGAGTATTATTTGTCAGTGCTTGAGTCGAGGTGTGAACTATATCAAAGATTCTTAGTGGTCGAAGTGAAACTGAAAACTGGTTGGCAAAAAATTTACATGGAGAGCAAATGCGTAAGGCAGACGACGAAAATGAGACATGGAATGCATCTTGGACGTGCTTTTTCCTCCAGTAGAACTGATCAACGTCCTTAGATAAAAGTGCTCGATCTGAATAATTTGGAAGGTGAACTGAAAATGAGATTAGTTCTATTGGATCTCATTATTTATTTAAGACTTAAAAGCTTGATACGATAAAGGTATAGCATCTACTTAGTTGGATAGGTTCACTGTCTACATAAGTGTTCAACAAGCAAGCACTACAGTTTGAATGTAATGAGTTTGAGAAGGAGACTTATGTTCAATCAGATTATGATTAGAGTCTCTAAAGCATTGCTTATCACCCATAAAAACTGTTTACAGGATGACTAGTTGGAATGGGAGTTGTTTTGTAATTACACAATACACAGACTATTGATCCGACTTTTGTGAGTTGTAAGCACTGAGCCAGGTGAATGTTAGATATTTAAAATTTTAAGAAATTTATGCGATGATATAGGATTCAAATACTATTGTTTAATCAACACTTACATTATCATAAAGGGAATAGTAATAAAACAACCAAATTAAGTTCAACAAATTGTGCTAATAGAACCTCCAATTATTTTTACTTCAAAGTTTATGTGTAACCTGCCAAAACAGACGATTTGTATCATCTATAAAGCAAACAACCCACTTGTCATAGTCTTTATTAGTATTTTTTGACTCATAAGCCATTACAATTTGTTAATAAGTGATAAAATAAACGAAATCAAATATTGAGAGAAATAATTTCTTGGATTTGCAGTGGCAAGATAAGTTAAGAGGAGAGAACAATAGGTGATATAATAATATATTATTTATCACGTGGTTAGGTCCAAAGATATTTTCGTGATATCGATACTTTACCTTACAACTTGGTGGTGTGATTGAGACATTAAAGAGAAAGTCACATCAAAGAGCAGAAACCTACCTTTCTTACATCACACAGAGATACTTCCTGAGGTGTGGTGATTATTATTGCCCCGTCTAAACACTCAGCAGCCTGAAGATACTGAACAACTGAGAGATGTTCATCAGATGTCCCTGGAGGAGTGTCTATGATTAAAAAGTCCAAATTGGTCCCTTGGTCTAGATTACTATCTTCTTCAGACCATGCAACGTCAGTGAGGAGCTGGCGAATCAACGTGTTTTTGCGAGGGCCACGCCATATGACTGGGTGGTCCGGACCGGGTAGCAGAAACCCGATAGACATCAAACAAAGATTTTCCGTCACAAAGACAGGAGACCAACCAGATTGGCTTTGGTGTACCTGAAATAAGACTTTTCATTCACGATGCTTCTCAAGAATAATTAAATAAATGCAATTGGAATGCCAACTGAAAACGTGGGTAGTGCAAATGACAAATACTAAAGTAGCAGATGGGTTGGTTAACACTAACGGAACCAGAGAATCGAGACGATTAATTCACACATTACATAACTTCAAATGTTCACTAGGTTGATAAATCTGAATGATTCAATGTAACTTGAGTATTCTGTGGAAATAGATTTTCTTGAACATTTAGTAATAAATTGACCCACTTTTGTGATATACGAACCAGAAGCTTCGCCATAAACCGCACATAATATTATTTACCAAAGGACTGTAAAAGAATTACTTGTTTCTATTTAAAGAGAGCAATTACAATTTCTTAGTATCATTTAGTCATAAGTGAAACTAAATTTACGTCAGATGTTTTCACAAGAGCTAATTTAGTTTGTTTCCGTCAACTTAAGTTTTTGTATTTACTGGTAATATGTAAAAAAGAACACACCTGAGGTGACAGTGGCTTGGAATCGGTCGCAATAGAGCAGGTGTATTCATTCAGTTTCTTGCCTTAGATCCCAAGTTTCTAAATTCGTCATGTATTCCTTTTCTACCAATTTACATTCTCTCAAAACGTATCTTCAATATCTAATCTTTTGTACTACCACTAATACTGTTATTTCCTACACTATTCTGATGTGTGGTTACTTGAACGCGATACATGCATGTGCCCAGGATTTATGTTGTGCATAAGTGGCTGTCGTTCACTTAGCTATTAGATTAGCTAGTCTCTGTTAACAGATTACCAATAGTAGCGTATATTGCAGGTGATAGGAAACGGAAATGTACTGGGCAATTTTCTAAATATAAATTGTGAGGAATAACAATAAACATGCATGTTTGAACATCGGCAGTTTTAGCGAAACAGGAACCTAAAACATTGCAGGTTGAAAGCTAAGAATTTAAACTGTTGGACTATTGCTAAGCTGGATTAGAAAATAATGATGTGATATTTGAATGAGGTTGAAATTAAATGGAATGAGCTACCATTAGTAAGCATCCAAATATATTTTTGTTTACTTCTCGCTCCATTAAACCCCATGTTTTGTCTGATCCAAATTTGGTTGGTGTAACTGTGATTAAAAATAAACCTATGTAGATCAACCAACTATTCTATTTTATCTATACAGCATAAAAAAAATCGTGACTAAGGATCAATATTATACTTCTTTGGAGACTGAATTTTTCTGTTTAGATTATTAAGAGTAGTATGTTCTTTTATGAAGTATGTTAAGGAGTGATACTTGTAAATAATCACAACAGAAGCAAATCGAATGAGTGATTATAAAGGTTTTCGAGAACACAAAGAAGAGTTCCATCAATAAAACATTGGTAATAACTAAAGTCTAAGTAAAATTTTAAGAATTCAAATAAATGGGCTAGAAAACGATTTTCGTTAAATTAACTAGACAAACACACAATAACAGGAGATACCTTTTCATCCATGCAACCGAACATACATGGAATGGAAGGGCCGCACAGATCAAGATCAAGTAGTCCAACACGATAAGGTTCATTGTAACTATTTACTTGGCTGTGTTCACACCTGCTTAGTCCTCTAGCTAGACAAACAGAAAGACTACTTTTCCCAACTCCACCCTTGCCAGAGAGAATAATTATTCTGTGGCGAATTGAACCAAGACGTCGTTTTATGGAGAGAATCGTGTCTGGTTCACGTTGAGAAAGAGGAAGTCTGGCTTGTCCACTTGAACACAAAGATCGATTAGGACAACCTTCACATGCTGAGGCTTTCCCGGCTAGATCACTTTGTGTACCAGGGCAGGGAGATGGGGCATCTAATGGAACATCTGACATTCTGGAGGTTAAGAAAAGGAATTTTACCATATATATATATATTTTACAGAAGCAAAAACGATAAATTTTACCTAACACTCAGTTGAAGACATGAAATTAGAGTTTTATATACGGTCATCAATAGG
>NW_017386718.1:0-3975 GCF_000237925.1 Schistosoma mansoni
TTCATTGGACAAAACTCTTTTTCAAGGGTTATGGTAATCCCCACTTTATTTAAGTACAGAAACGATTTAGCTGCATGACCTAATTCCACGTTCTTAAATAGTTACACAGTCTTTCTTAAAATTAATAATAATAAGACAACCAGTATTGATATCAAAGGTAAATGTTTGGCGCATAAATAAGAAAGATTATTTATTTCAACTGGTCCCGGTTGATTGGATTAAAAATTGGTTTGTCTCTTTGAATCAAAATCTGAAAACTCAAATTGATTTTATCAGCCAAATGATCATATCAGGCTGAATCACTATTTTGAAAACATTTAACAGCGTTAATACGTATTTAGCTGATATAATTTTATACAGCATATGTATGACATTAACGTTACGAGTAGCCAGAATTAATTAATACCGATTACAATTTTTGTGTTTGTTGATGACTTGTTTGAACTAGTAAATATATTAGGATGTATGTAGTATTTGGTTAATTCGAAGATCCTAAAAAAGTGATTTTTAGGCAAAACATAGCTTGTGCCTATTTGGTGCTGATGTTAGACCAGGAAGTAACCAACGTGGTTATCATAAAGTCAAAATCCATGACATATATAGATACTGAAAGTTGTCGAATGTGGGAACGGGCTTAGCATAGATAATACTGAGAGATAATTAAGTAAAATAACTATTGATTCTAAACTGTCACAAAACTGTATACATAAGAAAACATTACCTTCTATTGAGCCTTTAGTCACAACAATAGCATTGATTTTCGGATTATCAAACTGAGTCTTAATGAAAAAATAAGCGGAATAATATTACCAATTTCAGATTACTTTAATAAAGTCCACAGTAAAATGATCGTCATCGATAGTGACTGTATTTTCTTTAATATATATGACTCCATCTTTTATTTTAAGCGGCACATTTAAATCGAATGCAGTAGCAAAGCCAACTTGACCAAAAATATCCAAGTTTTGAACAAGTGGGAGTGAATTTTGAATATGAACATTGAATACCTGGGGTGATATTAAGTAACATGATAGAGATTCAGTAATAATCGATTTTTTACTTATGTACTTAAACACATAAACATTGGTACAAGGAGGCACAAAATATATACACGCTGTAATGGGATACTGCCCGGGCAACCAAACTGAAACAGGTGGTTTTCTTAAGGGGCCAATCCCCGATCCTTCGAACTAGAGGTCTTATCCACAAGGAAGTGGAGAAACGTCAAGAGATGTAGTCTCATGATAGCCAGTGACCAACAATAGGTTCATACGTCATTTGTTCGCTCAAGATCCTAGAGTACATGTAGGCTGTTGGTTCGGAATCAGAGTTTTGCAACTCCGTATCCATCAACCCGGTTAAATCACTGGATGTTCGCTTTTCATCCTCTCAAATTCATAAACAACACACCAGCCGCGAAAAGGCAGTGTTTGTATGCGCGTGCCCATGTAAGAGCATTTTGAGAGAAAGCGAACTCTCTCCATCCTCTGTGGAAATGACTGATTAAATACTAGCAACATTTTGCTGGTATTAATTATGTTAAATAAATAGTTATGAAATATCCAGAAAGTGAGTTTATTTAATTTTTAAATTCAAGCTAATGATTTAATATATACCAAAATTCTATCTCTGACCTCCATAGTGCATGCAACGACCACTGTCTTTTCTTTATCAGCTACCTTATACTTTACTACGTTATTGCACTACACATTTTACAAACGCTGTTTTGTAACACAAAGCTTAACTTGTTATTTTCATTACGACTCATATAATGATTTCTGTATTAACTTCTTTCTTATTATCAACCGGTAATGATTAGTACCGTTAGTATAGTTTAATACTAACCTATGTAATTAATATATATCAGTACGTGAATTTTAATTATAAACTGATTTTAAATGAAAAACATAATATCTTTGTACAAAAATATAAATGAACTAGGTTTAAGTATTTAAGTACAGAAGTAATCGATAGGTAACACAATACAGTTATTATTAACCATTGACTAGTTTATTTTTCGAAAAAAAGTGCTGTGTAGACATGATTTAAACTGTTGTGTATGTTTAAGAAAAAAATTTTTTAACTGACTTATCTAGATATTAATAAGATAAGAAAAACGCATGTCCGCATAAAAAGGAAGCAATAATAGTATTGACGAGCAACACGTTTTACTTAGACATATACACTGTTATTAGCTTGGATTGTCACTAAAAATGTAATCTTAGATAAAATTTCATGACCGATACCTCTGTTAATTGAAGTAAAAATTTCGACCGCATAGTTGAAAATTGTATGTTTGAAAAATTAAACTAGAACTCCATACTGCTTTACATACAGATCAGTATCACAAGTTTTCACTCATGAGTGCTATAACATACATACTGAAATTTCCACCACTTTGTAGGGTAGATAGGTCAACGCTCTCTGAAAAACGTACTTGCTACAATTGACTGTCGCTTACGCAATACGTGGATATCACTGGTACAAAGGCTTTCACCTCTGTACTTCATGACATGCACAGACATAAACACTTTTTCAGGGTGGAATGATGGTCGCTTCTCCCTAGTATTTACTGCCATATTTTATCATTATATCTTCGACCTGAAAGATTGGGCTGCTGATTTTATTAAACACAGGGCAGACATTTTTCAGCTTGCGTTTCTTGCGCTAACCCAAGCGCTTACATTTCGCATTTACTTCCGTACATAAACTACACAAGCCGGGATACTTACAATTCATACACATAAGCATACACATCTGGCAGTCTGTAAAGGATTTTTAGAGAACCCAGGGAATGTAGCCTAGTTCATCCAGTTTACAGCAGTGATTGAATAGTCTGATTTCCGCCGACCGCCCATGTTAGCTAACAAAGTTGCCTCAACTACTCAGCAGCGCCACGTGGAAGCCTCAGGTCGAATTTTGCTGCCAATTATGGCAATGGAGGGGAAAAGAGGAGGTACAACGCGTTCGTGGTTGAAATAAATAAAACCCATTAGACACAAGATGAACAGAAAAAATAACTTCAGGAAATATACTATATATATATATCCAGCAATAGGTCTATGATGAAGTTAAACAAAAATGGAAATAGTGGACAGCCTTGATGGACATTACTTGAGGTTGCAAAATCAAATGACAGTTCTCCATAACCTCTGACTGGACTAGTAGTGTTCGAGTAAAGAGCTGTTATAATTGTATTTTTTTGCTATAATAAACGACCCAGCTATTCCTATTGCTTAGTATTCTTATACGATGACACTCGACAAGATCCCCAAATCAGAACACGTTGAACAGGAAAGAAATTGTATTCAAATAACAATGGTATGAGAACAGCAATCAATAGTTTAAATATCGTTCATATATTTATAGTATATGCATAAGAAGCTTATAGATTTTTCTGCAATAATATGCCCGGGCTGATCGGTTTAAAATTAACCAATCAGCGCGCAGCAACACCATCATGCATAAAACATGCTTAATCCAATCTATATCCCACTAACACCTCCCCCTTGAGCGGATTCGTAGGATCTGGTGTTAGGGTCCAACTGCAACCGCTTTACTGGTTTGTGCTTCGGGTTAGTCCATCTTCTAGGTAATAAGGACGTTGTATTATCCTTCGTTTGCACCTTGACTGTCCTGTCTGTTTCAGGTGTTTTGATCTCAAAGGTGTCTAGCAGAACATCAAGAGGTAATCTATGCTGCGTTTCGTTGTTGGAGATCGAGGTTGATTTCAGTTGGTTAGCATGACGCACCCAGATTTCTGAACCAACGGACACCTCGTAAACCACATTTCCTTTCTTTTGCACGATCCGACCAGCTATCCGTGTAGGATGTTTTCCTCGATAGTCCATAGCGAGTACCTTTTGACCCACACTGAACGATCGTTTCTGTGCCCCATGATGACTATTGTACTGTTTCTCCATCATCACGTTTCGTTGCGGCTTAAGAGCTGGAGTCGGACGAATGCTGTCAGCA
>NW_017386717.1:0-3976 GCF_000237925.1 Schistosoma mansoni
AATCGTTTTTGCTGCTTATTATGTATCCGGGTCTATTCTACATCCATTAAAACGATAAATCCATAATGGTAATAAGCATTTAGGAAGTTCATCTTTAATATTGTTATTTCTTATTATGATATTTAAAAATTATTGTTATTATTATTGTTGGTTTAAAGTTTATCCATAGAAGTGGGCAGTAATAAATTAGAAATAGATCATCACTTGTTATAAGTATGATAGTAATAATAGTCATTTTAGTATTTTTATTCCTCAATAATTAAATTAAATACTTCATTTATGTAGTTGAGATCATGAGTCAATTGAAGCTAGACCACCATGGAAAACCTGGAAGCACTGGACGGCCTTCCCATTTTATTGTGGGACTCCTCAGTAGTACGCATCCACGATCCCGCCTCACGAGATTCGAACCCAAGACATATCAGTTTCGCGTGCGAGCGCTTAACTAGTAGACTACTGAGCAGGCATCCAACGGTGTTAATGTCTAACTTCAACCAATCCACGAAATTGAGCGATACATCCACCATTGCCTTCAGTGAGTTACTATCTCACAACAGACCTAGTTGAACTCCACTGGTCACTGCTTCATTTAAGAAATAAAATGTTCATGTGATTAAATCATAGCAAATATTTTACCGAAAATAGTAATCTACTTGTAAGTAGCATGAATTATGTTGAATAATTCAGCTGATGTATTTCAAAATTCCACAGTTATCTAATTATCACTAAAACGATTATAATGGATTATTTCAAGGAATTAAGCAACAGATGAATTCTACATTATAATTAAATGTCAGCATTTTTGTGGTGTCCTTGTGAATCAGATGACTTAAACTTCTGACATTTCTTAACTTATTATAAATAACTTTATTAATGATTAATAATTTTATTGAATTTTAATTAATGCATGAAACAAACCATATCATAAATAGAGTACACAAAACCCTTGGTAGGACCGCGTATGCACGTTATCAAGAATTCTCATATCAGCTTAAAACAACTGTTCGGTATTTTCTGAATTCCAGTGGTTGATTAACTAGGATTCATTCACAACATCCATTTGTATGAGACAGGTTTCGTTTATTAATGTGCTCGTGGGTCGATGTACATAAATGTAATATCTATTATGTGAAGTATTTTAGCTTATATGCCAACTTGGCATATGAATTTATGTAGGTAAGATCTGATTTGTTAGAATGATTGTTCAAGTCTGTTGTAAAAATTTAATGATTCTTTGAACATAATCGTTTACAGTTAGTTTGTAAAAAGTTGAAAATTTGAATTGTTCAATACGTCTACTATATCATAATTACTTTCTAAGAAATTCTTTAAACAGTTTATCGTAGTCTAAGAAACTCCATCATTAGAAAAAAAACAGATAACCGACATAAATGGTGACTTTATTGGTTTTATTCGGATTAATTGTTTTAAATGCTCGTTTGGATTGTTCACTTCAATCATAAACAATTCTGTTTACAAATGAAACAATAACGATTGGATTTTGGAAAAAAGAGGTGGTTACAGCGTTGTAGATCTACTTATTAATGAATTTATATATATAGTTGAAAGTATAAGTTGGTTTACAGTGGTATTTCTCTTCAAGAGATCAAATTTATTGAGCACTATAGTAATGTTAATACATTGCGGATAATAGAATGTAACATTAAAGGCTATTTAAAATCAAAGATATAATCGAATCGTTAGAAAAGGAATTATGACTGAATGACAAATAATATAATTTAAATACTTATAGATGAAGTATGACAGGGATAAAATGGGAAGTTGGGTTTTAGTCAGTGTATAAAGGCTGTTTAAATTAATATGATTCTGGTGGTCTCGCTAGGTATAAATATTTAATTTGTACCTTTTGTTTAGCAGATTATTACATATATATAGAGGAATTATTTGGTGTGAAGAAGTCGTGTACTTCTAATATACGAGGTGATTTTTAATGGAACTTAAAATAGTTTTTGTTCGCGGACCGTAGGTTTGGTCCAGAGTTGGATAAATAACGGTTTGTAGGCTGAACACATCTCAGCATCAATCTTCATCAAGCCAAGGAGATCGTCGAGAAATATGCACAGAATCAACCAGATGTGAGATAATTTGTGAATACTTTCAAAAATTATCACCTTTTCATTAACCACAAAAGTCTGGAAGTTAAGTTCAATCTATTATCTCGAAAACTTGGGGAAGTTAATGAGATTTATCTTTCACCATTAACTACACAAATAATATCTCTAGAATCTATTTAGGATTACTGCTAGCAGATTTTAGGAACTAAGAATGAGTTTCTAAGACTTTTTGAGCATTTCAAAGAGTTTGGACAATCATTTGTTGAAGTTCCAGAGTGAATATCAACCCTGGGATGCAGGTACATCCAGCTAAAGAGCCTCAAACAGAACAGGATGTGCATCTTGGGCTCTACTGTTAATCATCACCGATCTCTGCTGATAATTCTTGTTACTTAATGCCACTTTCTACTCAATCCGCATAGGTTGCACATATACCAAAATGGACTTATCAGTTGTAGTCGTAAATATCATTAGGAAGATTCAGATAACCAATGCAAATGAATTAAGACGACAATTTAATACTCCGATTGTTTCATTTTGTTTTGATATAGCGACATCTATTTCTGAGCTGAATATAGGACTGACCGATATACAATCTTGTAATAGTATGAATGAACTCATCAAATATATGGCATTGATTAGATCTTATTTACCACTGAAAGGGAGTAAGTTTTGTAATCTAAAAACATTCACAGGTAAATTTTAGATTTTTTGGCTAAACTTACACTTGTGAACAGGCTTATTTTATGTGAAGTGCATCAGTTCAAAATTTAGGACTCAACTAAGAGACACAAATATACAGTCAGTATTAGGAACTACGACTAACAAAATGATTCCTGATTAAAATGAGCTGGTAAAAACTGTGCACAGATTATCAACGCAGATGACTGTATAAGGAAATCTTAGTTTCCTATGTAAATGATATGTTTCAAAATGTTTTGAAATTGTACATGAGTAGTCATTGTCACTTAGTATCTGCATTAATAAAAGTGACTTTCTACATCTGGCTTTGTAGTTATTTTATAGTGTTATGCAGTCTGGTTTGCTTGTATATAAAACATGTATGTCTGAAATATGTATGTCTGAAATATAATATTCATACAGCGGAGGGTGAGATTGATTTCTGGACTCAACGGGCGAGCTAGGCGAGAAGGACCAATAAGAATTCAGAGTTGATATAAGGCTACTGGTGCTGTTTTGATGTGTCACTGGTTTAGTACAAGAACAAGGTCATATAAGTCAGTAGTCTGATTGTGGATTTTGTCATGTGATTAGTAACAGGGTAAAAGTCATAACATTAATGGTATTAGGAGTCAAATAATGTAAAGTCAAATGTACTCAGACCCACAAAGGCAAGTCACTTGCAAATACTGTACAAATGCAAACGAATGGCTTATATATAGGAAAATAAAGTTCGAATGTTATGATCTAAATAGGTTTCATTTCAAAACGTTGGGAGTATATTCTTGAGAATATTTGAAATAGATTCATCTACTAGATATATAGACAAGCGTACGTATAAATGATTGATTTAATTTTCTACATGCCATATTTACAAATAAAATATTTCAGAGTTTGATTTGCAGACTACTGGTAATTTATTATTATAAAATAAAAAAATGGACTCTTTGTATAGTTCCGTAATCAAGATGTCGTCCACAAGAAAAATGATGGGAATCACGAACAATACCATTACAACAAATAAAAATATTTATATCTATATAAGTAGTATATATGGCGAGTCAGGAATAGAATGTCTGGCAGCAGAAATTCGTGAAGTTCAAGGAGGAAAGAACGTGAACAGAAAGCGATTGGTATTGAAATGAAGGAACAGTGAATTGTGAGACGATTGATTGACATTTGCAAAGGAACAGTCAAGGTTCATTGATATTTTGCAAATT
>NW_017386716.1:0-3977 GCF_000237925.1 Schistosoma mansoni
TGATTGTTTGGTGTCGGGAAACTAATACAAGACCACCAAGATCATTTTTACGGCATTTGCGAAATTTTCATTTTTCTGACTTTCCAGACCCTGAGTTAGGGGTAGTATTCCTAAAGTTACTTAAAAGCATATTAGATATTAATCATATTAACTATAAATATCAGACAAACATGATCTTACATATTACTCGTTAATCGTTTTAAGTAAACTCTAAAATCTATATCATAACAATTAGAAATGATTTACTTAAAGCAAAATACAAAAACAAAATATTCTTAAATATAAGCAAAAATGGATAGTGACTAGCAGTGAAATCCAGGTCGCGCGTTTCGTCATTATCCATCATTGCTTACAACGCTTGTGAATTAAGGCTATATCGAGGCAATACACACAGTATGCACATATGCCAATCAGAGAATGACCAGTTACAGTTCTAACACATCGATGAGAAGATTCAAACAAACAATACTAAATGAATTCTTATATATAGTTGAAATCATGAGTCAAGTGAAGCTAGACCACCGTGGAAAACTTGAAAGCACTGGATGGACACATATATATTCATTAGAAAAAAATAATTAAAATTATTACATACCAGATATTGAACAGTTGATGTTAAATTTAAATAATATGCACTTGTAGGTATATTTAAATCATTTAACCATTCCATTGGTTTCAATGATTCTGCTATGATGATATATGCTTTGAGTTGTCCTATAGTAGGTGCTAAATGATTAAAAAAATAATCCGAATTTGATTATCAAAGTCTTTTAGGATAACATGAAGTATGAGATATACATATATATATTTAGAGCCGAACAAATAGATAATGACGTTTAATAGTAGTGGAATAATAGTGTGGTGTGAGCTACTGATATCCACATAAGTAGTAAATGGTGATGATCGGGTATTGAATGTATTTCAGTAGAAGATCGATAAGGAGAGAACGGGAACGGCATGTAATTGGTACGAAAATGCATGAACGATTATAATCGAGGACTATGGACGGATATTTACAGAAGGAACATTCAAACTGAGACAACTGAGTGTAATTTTGAAAATGAACTGTTCACTATATTGTTCTCATATTTTAATGACATATTCTGTAATGTTGTGCTAAAATACAATCGATTGTCCCTACTCGTGTCTCCTTCACTACAATAAGACTGTCATTTAGTCTTATTATTGACTCATCAGCATCTAAAAGTTGATATTCAGACTAGGGCTTCAAACTATTACCCTTCTCTATGAATACTGAATGGATCATCTACTAAGCTAACGAGTTCAGATAGACGGTGAATTGCTTAGAAGGATAATGAATTATTCGTTTAGATCGAAAGATACTGAATTCGTGTCCATGAGAGAACATCAACATCGGAGTATAGTTACATACAACTGGTGAATCCTAATTAGAATGAAATTAATATCCTATATTTCATAGCTGACCATAATCCATCATTTTGCCTATTAATTTGGTTATCTGTATGCCAGCAATCACTGATCAAGATTCAACTCTGAATATCAACGACGATTTGTTATAAAACTGGAACAATAATACTGCGTTTAAGATTTAAAATATCATCTACAAACAAAGTGATTTTTTCTTATATATTTCTAATATAAAATTATTAACATATTACGTAATATCAGAAGGGGTTTTGTGGAGATTTAGTATTTTTCATAGTTGAAAGCATTAGTCAATTGAAGCTAGACCACTATGGAAAACCTGGAACCACTGGACGGCCGTTTCGTCCTATTATGGGACCACTCAGCAGTGCGTATCCACGAACCCGCTCTCGCGAGATTCGAACCCAGGACCTACCAGTTTCGAGCCAGAGCACTTAACCGATAGACCACTGAACTGGCATCCAACGGTGTTAATGTCTAACTTCAACTGATCCACGAAGTTGAGCAACCATTCACCAATTGTCTTCAGTGAGTTCCTATCTCACAACAGACGTGGTTTTGAACTCCACTGTTCACTGCTTCTCACTAGAGCTCCTAGATATACTTCTCGAAGTCACTAGTGAGCATATGATTATATTAATTATCAGAAGGGGTTTTGTGGAGATTTAGTATTTTTCATAGTTGAAAGTGTGAGTCAATTGAAGCTAGGCCACCATGGAAAACCTGGAAACACTGGATACCAGCTCAGTGGTCTATCGGTTAAGGGCTTCGGCTCAAGACTGGTAGGTCCTGGGTTGATATCTCGCGGGAGCGGGGTCGTGGATGCGCACTGCTGAGGAGTCCCATAATAGGACGAAACGGCCGTCCCAATTTGTTACGTAATAATGTAATGGTTTAGTTTAATGAAAATATTTAATATACTGTAGTGGCTGGTACTTTATCAAACCCAAATAGGTTACTCTAGTTTCTCAACTGACCAATTCATTCTCCCCAAAGTCACATTTTGACCTTGTCCATAATCGGCTTATTAACCCTGAATGTTTTTTTATATGATCGTATATGTGTTGATTGCTTATACTATTCATCACATCCTTGTGCATTATTTTCAATTGAGTATAGATATTCACTCATGCGCGATCAAAACAAGTAGGCTCAATTGCCATCTCCGCTGAGTGTCACTTCGTTTTGTTGCAGTTGACTTCTTTCACTTGGTTTCACAGATTCTTTGTCTGAATCAGTAAGTATGTGAAATATACGAATTGAGAATTCATTTTTATACTTCACTTATCTTATTCTGTTACTCTCTAACATGGAGTTAAGTCGATGAAAATAAATACGACGGTTAATGGCATGTATATTTCAATAAAAGTCAAAATACAACTTAACTGTAGTCAGATATATATTGGGCCAGTAAAATACTAATTAATGCCCCCAAATGCCCTGTTACGGCCGAGAGTGGGGAGAGTCCGCTCTCCCTCTCCAAATGCTCTCAGATGGCCACGCGTATATACCCTCTGTCAGGGAAGTCCTACTCACTGCCTTCTCGCACCACGGGTGTTGTTTACGAAAATAAGGAAAGACGATAAGCGAGTGTCCAGCGCTTTAACCGGGTTGGTGGACACGGAAAGTTCACCTAGGGGAGTTGGAAAACCCTGATTCCAAGCCAATGGTTCACATGGGCTCCAGTATTCTGAGGGAACAAATGGCGTATGAATCAATCGTTGGTAACCGGCCACCACGGGACTGCATCTCCTCACGATGCTCCACTGCCCTGTGGATCAGACATTTAGATCGAAGGCTCCGGGTGTGGCCTTCTAAGAAAACCACTTGCTTCAGTTTTGGCACCTGGGCAATATCATAGCCCTCACACAAATCGAATGAGATCTTTGCGGCGTATATGTATCTGGTGGTTCCTTGCACCAACATTTATGTGCTTTAATAAATAAATAAAGATCATATGAAAGTTTGAAATTTATGTTTAAGATAATTACCATACCATGTAAGTTTTCAATTAGATCGAAGGAAATAAATAAATACTGTTTTATAGTATGAATGGTAAGACTATAATTTATGAACGACCTTTGAGTGACATTGAAACGATCTTGAGAATATTCACCTACTAACTAGGACTAAGTAAGGGTTACAGTTCATTGTGAAGAATAAGGATTATGACTTAACAGTTGATAGTTATGGTTAAGCTTTAGACTTAATGTTTTCATTACGAACTGAGATGAGCTAAAATGTCAAATCCCTATTTAGACAAATGGATGAATGAATTTCGCGCCAAAATCCAAGACCTGTTTTTCTAAATCTGATTGGCACATGCATTAATTATAGTACCGCTTAATTATGTCAAACACAAAGTAGCAAACAAACAGAAACAACTCACTGTCATATAACGGAGGTATAGTATTTTCAAAAGGTTTAAAAGATAAACCATCACTAATGAAGTCATATACTGGACTGGTAACCAATGGTATAAATGTTGGAGTTGATATTGTTACTGAGGAAATATCTTGATGAATTTCTGTGAATTTACTCGTTGACATTTCGGTAATTATTGTAGTTTC
>NW_017386715.1:0-2074 GCF_000237925.1 Schistosoma mansoni
GATGTACAGTGATTAAATTCTCAAGCCATAGTAATATATTAATGTACTAAAAGTGGTATTAGCATTAGTTGGGGTCGAAAAGATTAGACATGAGACATGATTTGGAGGGGAATATGGATTTGTGTAATCAAGAGAAAGTTTTAAAATAATTAAGAAACCTAGGATCTAAGCGAAGATAAATAGTGAAATCATCTGTGCTATTCCATACGGTTCTTCACCACATGATCTAAAGTCGTCAATCATTGGTTATGATAATCATTCAAATCACAACCAAGTAGTCAAAAGCTGTCTACATGGCTTATCACAACTATTGACGAATTTATCAATTATTGACATATCTTTTTGACCTTTACTAGTTATTAAAATTTCTTCTACATTAGCTATCAGCGCAAGTCAGGGTAGGCCATGTTTGGACATACGAAATAAATACCAGGACAACAGTTTGAAAGCACAACCCATAGTGCGAATATTTTAGTTGATTTTGATTCACAACTTACCTGACCTACCCATGTTTTTTTAAAACTGAACAACAATTAATCTGTTATAAATAACCTAGAACATGGGACAAATGTGAATCAGCTTAAGTATTTACAACTTGGATAAACAGCGAGAGGAAGCCAGTGACATATAGTAAGGAACTAGATGTAGTAGAAGGATTAAACATAAAACATATGGTTAGGAAAGAAGGAACGAACTAGAGGAATAAAATATAAAATAATAATCAAAGCCAGTATTTAGGGGTGTTCTGCAGGAGACTTTCTGTAACTTGATGAGACGGAATTTCGCCTGTTGAAATTATATGAATAGACTAATAATCGAAAGATGGGGGGAAAGATATGTGACTGAGAGGTGGGTGCCCACGAGATTGTACTATTGACTTAGGCCTCTGAATGATTAGAAATCAAGGACAGGAACACCAGCCAGAAGAATAGTTTATCATGTAATGAAATAACATGCTTGGAAGTCTGATATTCTGCATGTGAATGATAGTGGAAATACGAAGTGATTTCGAGGCAATTCGAAAGTGTTTTGCCAACTCCAACCCTGTCAATTTCAGTGTGTCTGATGTGAAGGAGGAGGAAATAAATATCTTACTCGAAAATCGAGATCAGATATTCGAACAGTGGCGCGTATCCGCTTCTCCAGTAATTCAAGCTGAATCTTCTCCATGAGTGTGCCTCTGTCAGTATCTCCCAAACATCGTGTTCTCTGTGAGTGGTAGACTCAGTGTATTCTCATTATGCATGAATTGCGTGTCACACTCTCACAATACTACACAACACTGTCCATTGGTCACCACACATTACGATCAATGGAAAATCTTCAGAAGCCGCTTCAATCTGCTCATCAATAATTAGTCCGATTGACACTCTTTACAAACAGTATTCTAACCTCATATCAATAACTCGTCAGTGTATGTCGAATGCCAATTATGTAACACATTTAATTCCATGTCACTTTCATTCACTATCACTATTTCAGATGTAAAGAAAGTCTCAGAAGATGAAGGTAAGCACATTTCATGTTTGATTGCTCTGACACACAAACTGCCACAAGCAACCTCTCACACAACTTCCTATTATTTCACACAACTCACGTCAACTGTCTCCTCTTCATCCATGTGATGATATGCTTGGAAGTCTGATATTCTGCATGTGAATGATAGTGGAAATACGAAGTGATTTCGAGGCAATTCGAAAGTGTTTTGCCAACTCCAACCCTGTCAATTTCAGTGTGTCTGATGTGAAGGAGGAGGAAATAAATATCTTACTCGAAAATCGAGATCAGATATTCGAACAGTGGCGCGTATCCGCTTCTCCAGTAATTCAAGCTGAATCTTCTCCATGAGTGTGCCTCTGTCAGTATCTCCCAAACATCGTGTTTTCTGTGAGTGGTAGACTCAGTGTATTCTCATTATGCATGAATTGCGTGTCACACTCTCACAATACTACACAACACTGTCCATTGGTCACCACACATTACGATCAATGGAAAATCTTCAGAAGCCGCTTCAATCTGCTCATCAATAATTAGTTCCGATTGACACTCTTTACAAACAGTATTCTAACCTCAT
>NW_017386715.1:2274-4181 GCF_000237925.1 Schistosoma mansoni
AAGTGTTTTGCCGACTCCAACCCTGTCAATTTCAATGTGGCGGATGTGCAGGAGGACTGAAATAAATATCTTACACGAAAATCAATATCACATATTCAAACAGGGGCGCGCATCCGCTTCTCCAGTAATTCCAGCTGAACCTTCTCCAGGAGTGCGCCTCTGTCCCCATCGCCCAAACATCGTGCTCTCGGTGAGTGGCATACTCGACGTATTCTCATTATGCGTGAATTGCGTGTCACACTCTCACAATACTACACAACGCTGTCCATTGAGTCACCACCCCTAACGATCAATGGAAAATCTTCAGAAGCCGCTTCAATCTGCTCATCAATAATTAGTCCGATTGACACTCTTTACAAACAGTATTCTAACCTCATATCAATAACTCGTCAGTGTATGTCGAATGCCAATTATGTAACACATTTAATTCCATGTCACTTTCATTCACTATCACTATTTCAGATGTAAAGAAAGTCTCAGAAGATGAAGGTAAGCACATTTCATGTTTGATTGCTCTGACACACAAACTGCCACAAGCAACCTCTCACACAACTTCCTATTATTTCACACAACTCACGTCAACTGTCTCCTCTTCATCCATGTGATGATATGCTTGGAAGTCTGATATTCTGCATGTGAATGATAGTGGAAATACGAAGTGATTTCGAGGCAATTCGAAAGTGTTTTGCCAACTCCAACCCTGTCAATTTCAGTGTGTCTGATGTGAAGGAGGAGGAAATAAATATCTTACTCGAAAATCGAGATCAGATATTCGAACAGTGGCGCGTATCCGCTTCTCCAGTAATTCAAGCTGAATCTTCTCCATGAGTGTGCCTCTGTCAGTATCTCCCAAACATCGTGTTTTCTGTGAGTGGTAGACTCAGTGTATTCTCATTATGCATGAATTGCGTGTCACACTCTCACAATACTACACAACACTGTCCATTGGTCACCACACATTACGATCAATGGAAAATCTTCAGAAGCCGCTTCAATCTGCTCATCAATAATTAGTCCGATTGACGACTCTTTACAAACAGTATTCTAACCTCATATCAATAACTCGTCAGTGTATGTCGAATGCCAATTATGTAACACATTTAATTCCATGTCACTTTCATTCACTATCACTATTTCAGATGTAAAGAAAGTCTCAGAAGATGAAGGTAAGCACATTTCATGTTTGATTGCTCTGACACACAAACTGCCACAAGCAACCTCTCACACAACTTCCTATTATTTCACACAACTCACGTCAACTGTCTCCTCTTCATCCATGTGATGATATGCTTGGAAGTCTGATATTCTGCATGTGAATGATAGTGGAAATACGAAGTGATTTCGAGGCAATTCGAAAGTGTTTTGCCAACTCCAACCCTGTCAATTTCAGTGTGTCTGATGTGAAGGAGGAGGAAATAAATATCTTACTCGAAAATCGAGATCAGATATTCGAACAGTGGCGCGTATCCGCTTCTCCAGTAATTCAAGCTGAATCTTCTCCATGAGTGTGCCTCTGTCAGTATCTCCCAAACATCGTGTTTTCTGTGAGTGGTAGACTCAGTGTATTCTCATTATACATGAATTGCGTGTCACACTCTCACAATACTACACAACACTGTCCATTGGTCACCACACATTACGATCAATGGAAAATCTTCAGAAGCCGCTTCAATCTGCTCATCAATAATTAGTCCGATTGACACTCTTTACAAACAGTATTCTAACCTCATATCAATAACTCGTCAGTGTATGTCGAATGCCAATTATGTAACACATTTAATTCCATGTCACTTTCATTCACTATCACTATTTCAGATGTAAAGAAAGTCTCAGAAGATGAAGGTAAGCACATTTCATGTTTGATTGCTCTGACACACAAACAGCCACAAGCAACCTCTCACACAACT
>NW_017386714.1:0-1175 GCF_000237925.1 Schistosoma mansoni
CATCCACGATCCCACACTCACGAGATTCGAACCCAGCACCTACCAGTGTCGCGTCAGACCACTTAACCGATAGACCATTGAGCCAGTATCCAACCGTGTTAATGTCCAACTTCAACCGATCCACGAAATTCAGCAACCACTCACCAATGTCATCAGTCAGTTCATATCTCCCAACAGACGTGGTTTTGAACTCCACTGGTTACTGCTTCTCACTAGAACTCCAGGAAATACCTGATGGAGCCAGTCACTAGTGAGCACATGATCATTATCAGAAGGTGTTTGGTGGAGATTTTAGTAATTTTATAGAGTTGAGATCATGAGTGCAATTGAACGCTAGACCAACCATCGAAAACCGTGGAAGCACTGGACGTCCGTTTCGTCCTATTATGGGACTCCTCAGCAGTGCGCATCCACGATCCCACACTCACGAGATTCGAACCCAGCACCTACCAGTGTCGCGTCAGACCACTTAACCGATAGACCATTGAGCCAGTATCCAACCGTGTTAATGTCCAACTTCAACCGATCCACGAAATTCAGCAACCATTCACCAATGTCATCAGTCAGTTCATATCTCCCAACAGACGTGGTTTTGAACTCCACTGGTTACTGCTTCTCACTAGAACTCCAGGAAATACCTGATGGAGCCAGTCACTAGTGAGCACATGATCATTATCAGAAGGTGTTTGGTGGAGATTTTAGTAATTTTATAGAGTTGAGATCGTGAGTCAATTGAAGCTAGACCACCATCGAAAACCTGGAAGCACTGGACGTCCGTTTCATCCTATTATGGGACTCCTCAGCAGTGCGCATCCACGATCCCACACTCACGAGATTCGAACCCAGCACCTACCAGTGTCGCGTCAGACCACTTAGCCGATAGACCATTGAGCCAGTATCCAACCGTGTTAATGTCCAACTTCAACCGATCCACGAAATTCAGCAACCATTCACCAATGTCATCAGTCAGTTCATATCTCCCAACAGACGTGGTTTTGAACTCCACTGGTTACTGCTTCTCACTAGAACTCCAGGAAATACCTGATGGAGCCAGTCACTAGTGAGCACATGATCATTATCAGAAGGTGGTTTGGTGGAGATTTTAGTAATTTTATAGAGTTGAGATCATGAGTCAATTGAAGCTAGACCACCATCGAAAACCTGGAAGCACTGGA
>NW_017386714.1:1375-2351 GCF_000237925.1 Schistosoma mansoni
TTAATGTCCAACTTCAACCGATCCACGAAATTCAGCAACCATTCACCAATGTCATCAGTCAGTTCATATCTCCCAACAGACCTGGTTGAACTCCACTGGTTACTGCTTCTCACTAGAACTCCAGGAAATACCTGATGGAGCCAGTCACTAGTGAGCACATGATCATTATCAGAAGGTGTTTGGTGGAGATTTTAGTAATTTTATAGAGTTGAGATCATGAGTCAATTGAAGCTAGACCACCATCGAAAACCTGGAAGCACTGGACGTCCGTTTCGTCCTATTATGGGACTCCTCAGCAGTGCGCATCCACGATCCCACACTCACGAGATTCGAACCCAGCACCTACCAGTGTCGCGTCAGACCACTTAACCGATAGACCATTGAGCCAGTATCCAACCGTGTTAATGTCCAACTTCAACCGATCCACGAAATTCAGCAACCATTCACCAATGTCATCAGTCAGTTCATATCTCCCAACAGACGTGGTTTTGAACTCCACTGGTTACTGCTTCTCACTAGAACTCCAGGAAATACCTGATGGAGCCAGTCACTAGTGAGCACATGATCATTATCAGAAGGTGTTTGGTGGAGATTTTAGTAATTTTATAGAGTTGAGATCATGAGTCAATTGAAGCTAGACCACCATCGAAAACCTGGAAGCACTGGACGTCCGTTTCGTCCTATTATGGGACTCCTCAGCAGTGCGCATCCACGATCCCACACTCACGAGATTCGAACCCAGCACCTACCAGTGTCGCGTCAGACCACTTAACCGATAGACCATTGAGCCAGTATCCAACCGTGTTAATGTCCAACTTCAACCGATCCACGAAATTCAGCAACCATTCACCAATGTCATCAGTCAGTTCATATCTCCCAACAGACGTGGTTTGAACTCCACTGGTTACTGCTTCTCACTAGAACTCCAGGAAATACCTGATGGAGCCAGTCACTAGTGAGCACATGATCATTATCA
>NW_017386714.1:2551-3302 GCF_000237925.1 Schistosoma mansoni
ATTTTAGTAATTTTATAGAGTTGAGATCATGAGTCAATTGAAGCTAGACCACCATCGAAAACCTGGAAGCACTGGACGTCCGTTTCGTCCTATTATGGGACTCCTCAGCAGTGCGCATCCACGATCCCACACTCACGAGATTCGAACCCAGCACCTACCAGTGTCGCGTCAGACCACTTAACCGATAGACCATTGAGCCAGTATCCAACCGTGTTAATGTCCAACTTCAACCGATCCACGAAATTCAGCAACCATTCACCAATGTCATCAGTCAGTTCATATCTCCCAACAGATGTGGTTTTGAACTCCACTGGTTACTGCTTCTCACTAGAACTCCAGGAAATACCTGATGGAGCCAGTCACTAGTGAGCACATGATCATTATCAGAAGGTGTTTGGTGGAGATTTTAGTAATTTTATAGAGTTGAGATCGTGAGTCAATTGAAGCTAGACCACCATCGAAAACCTGGAAGCACTGGACGTCCGTTTCGTCCTATTATGGGACTCCTCAGCAGTGCGCATCCACGATCCCACACTCACGAGATTCGAACCCAGCACCTACCAGTGTCGCGTCAGACCACTTAACCGATAGACCATTGAGCCAGTATCCAACCGTGTTAATGTCCAACTTCAACCGATCCACGAAATTCAGCAACCATTCACCAATGTCATCAGTCAGTTCATATCTCCCAACAGACCTGGTTGAACTCCACTGGTTACTGCTTCTCACTAGAACTCCAGGAAATACCTGA
>NW_017386714.1:3502-4592 GCF_000237925.1 Schistosoma mansoni
ATGGAAATACCTGATGGAGCCAGTCACTAGTGAGCACATGATCATTATCAGAAGGTGTTTGGTGGAGATTTTAGTAATTTTATAGAGTTGAGATCATGAGTCAATTGAAGCTAGACCACCATCGAAAACCTGGAAGCACTGGACGTCCGTTTCGTCCTATTATGGGACTCCTCAGCAGTGCGCATCCACGATCCCACACTCACGAGATTCGAACCCAGCACCTACCAGTGTCGCGTCAGACCACTTAACCGATAGACCATTGAGCCAGTATCCAACCGTGTTAATGTCCAACTTCAACCGATCCACGAAATTCAGCAACCATTCACCAATGTCATCAGTCAGTTCATATCTCCCAACAGACGTGGTTTTGAACTCCACTGGTTACTGCTTCTCACTAGAACTCCAGGAAATACCTGATGGAGCCAGTCACTAGTGAGCACATGATCATTATCAGAAGGTGTTTGGTGGAGATTTTAGTAATTTTATAGAGTTGAGATCGTGAGTCAATTGAAGCTAGACCACCATCGAAAACCTGGAAGCACTGGACGTCCGTTTCGTCCTATTATGGGACTCCTCAGCAGTGCGCATCCACGATCCCACACTCACGAGATTCGAACCCAGCACCTACCAGTGTCGCGTCAGACCACTTAACCGATAGACCATTGAGCCAGTATCCAACCGTGTTAATGTCCAACTTCAACCGATCCACGAAATTCAGCAACCATTCACCAATGTCATCAGTCAGTTCATATCTCCCAACAGACGTGGTTTTGAACTCCACTGGTTACTGCTTCTCACTAGAACTCCAGGAAATACCTGATGGAGCCAGTCACTAGTGAGCACATGATCATTATCAGAAGGTGTTTGGTGGAGATTTTAGTAATTTTATAGAGTTGAGATCATGAGTCAATTGAAGCTAGACCACCATCGAAAACCTGGAAGCACTGGACGTCCGTTTCGTCCTATTATGGGACTCCTCAGCAGTGCGCATCCACGATCCCACACTCACGAGATTCGAACCCAGCACCTACCAGTGTCGCGTCAGACCACTTAACCGATAGACCATTGAGCCAGTATCCAACCGTGTTAA
>NW_017386713.1:0-4000 GCF_000237925.1 Schistosoma mansoni
GGATTCACTGTAGTCGTAATTAAATTATTTATAAAGAAATTAGTGACATCACCCGGATGTACAATCCCAATAAGGTTTAATAATTCGGTCTGGGATATCAACGACAAAATACTCGAACCCGTTATATACAATCACCCACTAGAGCAACTGGATAAGTGTCTAATGGACCAATTCAAACTGCGGTTCATTAGTGACGTACCATCACTATCATACAATGCCATTTTGAAAAAATTTATTCCCAAGATGCATGAATTACTCAAGAATTACGCCGAAACAAATAAATGTACGAGAAAGTTTTAAGAATAAGAAGGAGTTAATGTAGTAGGTACCAAGACTTTCGCCCAAATAAAGTAAACATAAATGGAAAGATACTAAATAATGAGATTAAACAGATGATTTGTAATGTGAAAGGAATATAAATGTAATTCCTAATGTGATACTCATCTACACACATCTTCGATTACTATTCAGGAATGCGAAGAAGACATTTGATAGACAGTTAAGTAGTTTTTAATAATAAAAAAATCCTTGAGATTTATTCCAAGAGCCTTGTCCATTTATGAAGCGTTAGCAAATGTTTCAGCTATTAAACAGAACAATTATTTAACAACCTACTAAGTACGTAGGTAATTAAAAATATCGAAACAGATCACAGCCAATTGATACAAGCCGTATTATTAGTAGTGTTTTAAGATTTTAATGAACCCCAGTTGAAGTTTCGTATTACTGTATAACTAATAAATAGTCTTCATTGACATTCATTAAAAACTTCGAGACTAATTTCATATTATCTGCAAAACATTCAAGATATCGTGTTAGATTCTAAGACCATTGCAACTAACCCACATATTAATTGAATCCTGGTTAATTGAGTTCAAACACAAGAACATTACAAAGACTGATGATGAATATGGGTTGTGTGAACAATTAAATTGTTATATCCTTTATCTGTCTACCCGGCAATATACAGAAGTTAATTTTTCTCAATCTGGATTGAGTTCTTGAATGATAGGTAAATGGTTAAACCTCGAGGCTAGAAATGAATGACTTCGAAACGAAACCAATTGCCTTGGGTAGAGACAAAGACTATTCAATCAGGTGATTGATTGAAAAGCGTGAGAGAGAGAGAAGACGAATCAACTGGAACATTACTCGATTTATTCCAGATTCCGATCAAATACATGAATAAATAGATGAGTTACATTGTAGAGGATTAATTCCTCTATATCTGACTCCAATATATAAATAATATCCCACTAACTAAATATTTACTGCAGGCTAAATCTCCTAGTAGAAATTACAGGTTTAGTCGAGATTATTCAAAAGCCTGAACACCAGTTATAGAAATAGTTTATTGATGAAGCTCGGTAAAATTCTCAAGCGTACAGATAGCAAGCACACAGGGAAAGCAAGTGAGTGTTAAAAATCCATATATATGGACGAGTGTTAATGGATTGTGGATAAATTATTGATTGTCTTTGTTTACAACCAATGAGAGAATAGATTAAAGATTGATGTGCAAACATATGCGCTCAATCAGACTCACACATAAATTTACAAAGTGGATTAAATGTTAGGATTACAGAAAGCACACAAAAAATACAGTAGTTGAATGGGCTTGCTACAACATGACCACAACGCATAAACAATTAGAAAAGTGAGATTATGTCGAATACTGGGAATTGAGGTAGAAAAATAGACTACAAAAGATTGCATTTAAAATATAATAGCTTTGAAACAGAAAAGAGTATGGCAGTGAATCACACTTCGATCAAAATCTTATGGTTTGTAGAATAGACTAAGGACAACATTAAAGGTTACTGTTTTACAAGCTTTGAATTAAGTAAAATAACGTCCCCGAAAATAGCTCCCGTCCTTTGTCACGGTTTATTTGTTCACATCACAAAGTATGAAAACTGGAATAATTATATACTGTCTACATCCTAGTAACTGTACACGTTAGTTGTATACACTGACTGTATGTAAAATCATGAAAAAAATATTATCAGTAAAATAAGCGACTATTTCGTTTCGTAACTTAATGATTGTTGACTTTATCATAGTGTTCAATTTCCTGGGGACTATGGAGGAAAACAATTCTTAATTCAATCATAATTTCTTCCTTAATTTGCTGATTTCGAATCTCGAACGATTCATAATGTTAGCAGGCCTCATACTAGAATGTAAACAATCCTATGTAGTTTTAACAGTACTTCACCTGGAATCAATTCAGAGTTAGAACTATTTTCATAGAGGGCAATCTCTACAAACCATATAAACCTAGCGTTATGAATTTTTATATTTAAGTCAGCAACCTTTATCGTTTGATAAATTCCAATTCGGACAGTTGAATTATTTAGTTTGAACTAACATCCATAGTTATTTTTTCGAAGGGTACAATACGTAAGATGTCTATTTGAAGCTTCCAACAAATAAGATTATATCCAATAAATTAATTGCCCCCGAATGCCCTGGTACGGCCGAGTCTGCTCTACCTTTCGAAATGCTCTCATATGGCCACGCGAATATATACCATCTGTCAGGGAAGTCCTACTCACTGCCTTCTCGTGGCGGGGGTGTTGTTCATGAAAGTGAGAGGACGAAAAGCAGATGTCTGGCGCTTTAACCGGGTTGGTGGATCCACCTAGGGGAGTTGCAAAACCACAATTCCCAACCAATGGTGCACATGGGCTCCAGTATCCTGATGGAACGAATGTCCCGGCTACCAAGGGACTGTATCTCCTCACGATGCTCCACTGCCTTGTGGATTAGACCTTCAGATCAAAGGCTCGGGGTGTGGCGCCCTAAGAAAACTACCTGTTTCAGTCTGGGTACCTGGGCATTATCACAGCCCTCACACAAATCGAATGAGATTTGTAAGGCGTATATTTATCTGGTACTTCCTTGTACCAATATTTGTGTTTAAATAAAATAAATAAATGAATTCATTTAGTCCAGACTTTAATTTCAGATGATCAACTTCCATATATTCGTTTTCTCTAATATGATAAATATTTCAGAACAACATTATCGTCAGGCACTTCACCAACTTTTTACATGAAGATGGCAATGATGATAGAATGACAATGAATGTTTCATAATAAGACCAACTAGAACAGAACATACATTGACAAAAATTTTTTTATTTGTATTAAAGTCGAGAGTAACTTAATAGGAGAATACATAATAAGCACAAATGAATATTTTAACCTCCCGTTTGATATCCGTAAGTAATTTTGTGGATAAGAATAGTCTGGAATTATAATAAAATTCCCTTCATTTACTTGAAGACCTAGAATTACAAGAATTACCTACATTCATGAAATATGTCGCCAGTAATAACTAGGAATCAAAGATTCTATACGAAACAAGAGATGATGAACAGATAGGTTCAAGTCTGTAAAAATCGACAAACCTGAATACTGGACTCATTCTTACAATCTTAAAGAAGATTTACAAGGTATGATAGTAAGCTACATACTACATCTATATTTTTTTTAAAAATGTAGTTGAAAGCAATTATATAGTGTGTATAAATTTTTGGGAAAGATATGAATTTACTTTTTAATGAGTAAGGATCTAGACTAATGAATTCACAAGTTTAGAGATGAATGGTTTCTTCAGACAACCTTTAATATAGTCAACTTATCAACTGACATAGTAATGTTCTTTCAACACTTAAAATTGTGATGATGCGATTATCATTAGCTGATTAAACTGTTTTTTCTATCATCGGATAAATTAGTTTTTATTATTAGGAATATATGAAAATATGGAACATCATAATTAGAGACCAAAAGTGATCGTACGATCTAATTAGTTATACGACAAGATTTTCCATCACATACTATTTTATTTAGTGTAATATTAGGCTACACGAAAATAGTCATTTGAACAGATAGACTAGTGAAATCGTAGTTCTATTATTCGAGATGAATGAACTGATGTATAAACCTTCATTCTCTTGGCTCATTTTGATACCTGAAGTGATACACACCTA
>NW_017386712.1:0-4009 GCF_000237925.1 Schistosoma mansoni
AATACTTTATCAAACCCTAGCATCATAATTAATTGCTAAATTACTTATTGTAAAACCTCAACATCACTTTTTGGTTTGGTCATAATTACTTAAAGCTTTAATGAAACGACGTGATCTTTAAACAATTCAATAGTCTGCATTGAAGGTTATAATTTGAATTACGATATTGAGTAGATTCAGTTCTGTTTTACTTTTTTCATTTACCTTTGTAAAACACCAAAAATGACAATAGATGAAAACCTTCGACAAAATATGTTGGGAAATAAAATAATTTTCTGAAAAGAATTAGGATGAATATAAGTGTATTTGAGAGTTATTAAATTAAAAGTAATTTCGGTGAGACTATAATTTATGGACGAACCAATGACGTATAAGATAACAGGTCTCGGATTTTGGAGAGAAATTCATTCATTCATTTGGCTAAATGAAGTTTCGGCATTATAGTTAATGGCAGTTCTTGATGAAAACCCTAAATTGAATTCGTAACCTTAGCTATCAACGGTAAATCATAATTCTAATTCGTCACAGTAGTTTATAACCCTTATTTGGTCCTTGTTGTTAGGTGGACATTCTCAAGGTCACTTTAGCGTCGCTCAAAGATCGTCCATGAACTATGGTTTCATTGTAGTTCACTTTCTAATTGACTAGCAGGACATAAACCACATCGTTTTTAATCATAAAAACTATATTAAAAATGATCGTAAGTAACAATGCTGAGCAAACGTTTGAGACTAGCGTTGGCTTAGAAAAAGTTTCAACATTAGATAATTAATAGTAGTTTAAATTTACATTTATTTCATAATTATGTTAAATTTATCCATTTAAGTTTTATATGGTTGAGATCAGCAGTACGCATCCACGATCCCGCCTCACGAGATTCGAACCTAGAACCTACAAGTCGCGCGCGCGAGCACTTAACCGATAGATCACTGAGCCGGCATCCATGAGGTATTTTCTAGAGTTCTAGTGAGAAGCAGTGACCAGTGGAGTTCAACCAGGTCTGTTGGGAGATATCAACTTACTGAAGATATTGGTGGTTGCTCAATTTCGTGGATTGGTTGAAGTTAGATATTAACACCGTCGGATGCCGGATCAGTGGTCTATCGGTTAAGTGCTCTGGCGCGAGACTGGTAGGTCCTGGGTTCTAATCTCGCGAGGCGGGACCGTGGATGCGCACTGCTAAGGAGTCCCACAATAGGATGAAACGGCCTTTCAGTGCTTCTAGGTTTTCTATGGTGGTCTAGCTTCAATTGAATCATGATCTCAACCATATAAAATTACTAAAATCTCGACAAAACCCCCTTCTGATATTTAAGTTTTATCATCAAAAGGAATAAAATTGACCTTGTCCAGATTATTTAATTTCACTTTATTCTTATCTAATTTCGATTAGAATTTCTCTTTAAATCTCATCTCGCTAACGATAAATACAAATATTTGTTTATATTATTTGTTACATTTTCGTCACTAACACAATATCGAGATTGATTTTTATTCGAAAATACGCTGCGATTCTCAATCAGTTTATCATTTTTTCATTAACACTTCAATTACTTCCCCAATATTAAACAGTTTATCTCCTGTTTAATTATGTAGCTCTTTTGTTTTGCTAATCACTAATTGAAGAGTAGAAGGAAATAAAACTTGTATAAGGTTAAACGTTAGATTTTAGATTTCTTTCTGATTCATTACAAAAATTATAAACCTTAACTTTGATCAACATCTCATAGTTTCTCGCTATCATTCTGTAACTCTTTGTACTTCAATTGACACTTGATTTAAATACGTAAGATAAGTGGAATGTTTAATTTATGGATTTTAAAGATTACTACTTTAAGAGCTGAATCATTATTCTGACATTGAATACACCAAATAATTATCAAACATAAAATCTACCTGGCTGCATCTGTATTTCTCTATCTCTATACATTATTTCTTGCAAATAAACTTACAAATCTTCACACATATGAACTAAGTCAATGAAAAAATTTACGAGACTAAAATGAACTGATCTTTTGGATCTGTGTGAGAATCATTTGTCATAGTAATAAAATACTCGTTTCAGCATAACTTCATGAGTAAGTTTATGGTGAATCAAATTATGTAAGCAACATAAAAAGCTCTTAGAATCTTTCATAATAAGAAGAATAAATGAATACAAAAAAAGGACAAGAGACTGTCAAGTATTATTCTAACAAGCCTGCAAATTTTTATGAATACAGTATATTTAACTATTTATCTTGACCTAAATTGCGCATATTCGCCCAAATAATATTTTTAGGGTGTGTAAACGGGTGTGAGTAAACATTAACTACATCTATACATCTATATACAAAAACGTTTTAGCCGCTTTAAAGCATAAAAATGATCTTAATCTAACTACGTATTAATATGGCGAGCTTTTAATCTATATAATTGTAGTCGTAAATTCATGTTTCAATAACTGTATTAAACACATTACTCTCTTGATTTATCTGAAAAATAAAGGACGCATGAAATTTCGTTGCTGTTCATCTAAATTTATATAACAAATTAATAGTGGTAGCGAAAAGTGTATTTGACGACTTTCTACTTATTTTACTGACCACCTCTTTATCTTCTCACTATTCTCTCACTGACGATACCTATTTTCTTATAGTTCCAAGTCTTTAAAATTTGTACTTGAGTTACAGTATAGAATGTGTTCTATAGTTATTTTCAACTTCATAATTTCATCGATAAAACCAGATGCAAATACACAAATTTAAGGTTCTTAGGATCTTGGTCTATTCAATTCGATTGTTAGATTCTTGAACTATTGAGTAAACAATTTAATGGCCAAAGGTTATTGGTGGATTCTTATTCTATACAATTAGATATTAACTATTCTGAGTTGACACTTTCAAGATTATTAGAGCTTTTAATTATTTCGGAAGTGTTACTTTCATATGAAGGGAGAACTCTTAACCAAAATGTTGCAGAATTTTGTTACAAATACGTTTCATACAGGCTACTGAATTAGCTGACTTTGACAGACCAGAAGTATTGTATACCCATTTAATTCTCTGCCGTCTATAATTAAACATCGTTCATCATTCTCCAAATGAAATAAAAATTCTAAAGCAAAGTAAGGAAACGAGCATTAAACTAATGAATCACTCGCCAGTTTTTGAATAATTCTTTTACTGAAGACAATTTCGAAGTATTCACTTCAATTGTAGAAGTACAGAAATACAATATTGTGAAACTAAACATCTAACCATACCTTTTCGAGAAATTCCAAAGATAGTAAAAACTAGGAAATGTAAGGTTTATCGAAAAAGAACGAAGAATATAAATGGTTAGCTAGTAAGTAAATCCGCACTACAAATATTAGGTATGAGCAGATCAACTAAAAAATGAAACCGCATCCATTTTCTGAACTATTTTTAAACCATGTTTACGAAAGTCTTCAAGAACTAACTAATAACATCAATTAGTAATCAAAGGGTACTAAATTTTTAGATTACATTCACGTTATGATTTGAAAATCAATGGATCATAATCAACAATGAATATTAAATTGGGTGATAATATGTTGTGGATGGAGAGTAACTTAAGAAAAACCACCTATATTAATATCAATAAATATCCGGCTTTCTAAAAGCACCTACAAATTAATTCCTTGTCGTCTCATGAAAGAAACCGCAGATTTCAGATTGACTTAGATTTTCATATAGGATATTTACCATGTAGATGAAAGTGTTAAAAATGTTCTTTACAATCAAATCTACCTTTATTTCTTGAAGATATAAAATTTCAGTCACAAGTAATTTTATTATGATGAAATCACTAATTGATTAACAGCTAGTTAATCTTTGAATAAATGTGCTGAACATACCACCGGTAGTTTAGTTTGACAACACTTTACCAGTAACACCTTCTATAATCGAATCGCGCCCACCCAGTAAAATCAAAAGTCAGAAGCGAGGAGGTTGGAAGATATATTTGATGGGTTATCAATATATCGAGAAGTGGCTGATCTAATCTG
>NW_017386711.1:0-4015 GCF_000237925.1 Schistosoma mansoni
ATCAGTGAACATTTTCAAAAGAAGCTGGACCTTCACTGGAAGGAAATCTGTCAGGATTAACACAGGTTCATCAACCTACTATCCTTATTACTGAAGACTGGTTAAAAGAAGAATATCACTAAATTATAGTGAAGTACAATCCTGATTCCTTGGGAACCAGTTTCAATTTGGAAAGGACAGGAGGCTATATGGCTTTTGTTAGTCATGGCAAAGATGTTCTCTCATTTGACCAGACTTTTTTGAAGGAGTCGACAGATGGAGCTTCGACCACGTTTTGAAATAATGAATTCCACTACTTGATGATTCGATAGGAAAGACGATAGCTGACAGGTAATCTGTTATAGGTTTGTGAACGTTTTGAGAGTGTTCCCATCAATTTCCTGTTTTCGAAGACGAGAAAAGGGCGAGCATATCAGCCGCCAGTTTATTACTAACTAATTTAAAAACTGTGATCAAGTCGCCTCTGGTTCTGTCATGTGAAACTGGAAATATGCTTAGTTTAGCCAGTTCAAATGGTTCAAATGGTTGAGGACGGAATAGAAGATACTTTCGCTTAACGGGCTTCCGTGTCTGGTAGCAGTGGATCACCAATACCTCCAGGCAAAAACCTAGGCATATGAACGATAATAGAGGGAAAAAAAGAATTTGGTAAATCATAATAATATGTTGTCCTTAGTCCTTAAGAATAAGTCAAGTTTCCTCTTAAAGGACTCCTGGGAGGTCGCTCGGACTAGCTCAGTCGGCAGCGAATTCCAGCACTTGACAACTCTAACAGAGTAGAAGTTGTGTCTGCAGTCTGTTCTGCTATGTAGGGTCTCCAATTTCTGGGTGTTACCTCACAGGTTAGTGTTATGACTAAGCTTAAGAAGATGTCTAAGGGGATGACCAGGAGTATTACAGATACTGTAAGTCATAAGAAGATCACCCCTAAGACGCCTATACTCTAACGGGTAAAGGTTAAGTGATTTGAGGCGCTCTTCATAAGGTTTGAATTTGAGTCCCCGAACTGATTTCGTGGCTCGACGTTGTATACGTTCCAGGGTGACCTTATCCTTTTGGAGGGAGGGAGGAAATACTATGTTTCCGTACTCTAAATGGGGACGAATAAAACTGTTGAAGATTATGTGGAAGGTTCTACCGTCAAACTGGCCAAAAATGCGCTTCAATGTTACCAGTGCAAGGTTTGCTTGAGAGGCGTTTTTGTCACAGTTCGCATACGATTTCAGGTCGTAGGGTACCAACACTCCTAAATCTTTTTCAACTTGGGAAACTTCTAGAGGTGAGTTACCTAAGTTATAACTATAGTCTGCAACATGTCTCAGATGGACTACCTTGCACTTTGAAGTGTTGAAGGTAAGTCCGTTGTCGTCTGCCCAACTTTGAAGTCGGGTCAGATCTTCCTGCAGAACTAGTATATCATTGTGAGTACGTATCTCTCTCCAAAGTTTCACATCATCAGCAAAAAGCAATAAGTCAGATGAAACTTGTATCATATGGGAGTTTTGCTACTCTGGAAATCGGCTTCCTCTTAAAAGACCCGTGAAACGTCGCTATCGTCTAGTGTTTCTTTTTGGAAAAGCCTTTGGATTCTTTAACAGACAGTTCATTACCTCTCGTCTAAAAATTGTGTCTGGTTTTGGAGTCGCAGACTTCTCTGCCATTTAAAAGAAAGAGAGTAGATCTCGGTGACAAATCTGCTCAAATTTAATATTGTGTTTCGTCAAATGGTGCAATCGTTTAATAAGCCACAACCCGGGGTCATTACGATCAAATTCTGGGAGTCCTGTCTCCCTAGTCATAACAATGTCTATCTCTATCGGTGACAAATTACATTTGTCCTCCGAGCTTTGGGTTTAGAATGCGTCCGATATTTGACCGACGACCAACATATCAGTATAAAATGAATGAGACAAAGTAATGTATACAACACTAATGCTTTGTTATCAAAATACTGGTACAAATATATATATATATATACACGAAATTTACGGTAAAGTCAGTTTTTACGACTAAACAACAAAATAATGAGCAAAACAGAAATTAAATTCGTGTTCAAAATTGGACTCACCAACGTCGAAGTATGGTTTAGTTCGTCATTAGTACATTTATCTTCGCTACCGTAATAGTAAACCTATTCTCTAAATTGTAGATTTGTCATAATGTGACTACCGAATCTATAAGATCCTACGTAGAAGTCACATCGCTGTCTACGCTGACTCGTTCGACCGTGACTATCGGCAATATAACGTCTAGTATTTTTGAACAACACATTTTATACAAAAGAAAGAAATTATAAAGGGTGACCACGTCTATATAACCGAGCCATGGCATTTCGATTTTTCCTCCCTCACTCACCATTGTTGATCATCTTCTCATGTAACATGTTGAATGTAAATCTTCTCAGTAATTGTACTCTCATCTTCAAGGATCTCGTGGTTAGGAACCGATACCACTACAATGTCAGTCTCTGGGCCGCTTCATTTAGCTTTATCTTATACCAAAGGCTACTTTCTCGTATCACCTTGGTGCATTGGTTCCTTGCTTGGTTAAACTGCCCATACATGTTGTCGCCAGATGTTGATTTGTATTCCACCCAGTAGTAACCTTGGAGTCTTAGCAGTCGGAGAATGTGATTCTTTATGACTACGCGTTGCGTGTATCTACAGGGAACTGTACGTGAAATAGACTGATTTGTAGCACGTGAGATCATGTACAGTAAGAAATCTCAGTGAGTGGTCAGGTCAAATCGAGTGTGCACTTCTCAGTCCGCCTGCTTTAGATCGTCTTGTATAGCTGACACATCCGAACGTTTGAAATTCTAACGCCTGTTGTTAATACGACGTTTTAGATCAGTTTTGTTGATAAAATTGACGGCTATGATAGTGCGATCATTTTTGTTTAGGAGAGCTATGGTTGAGATGTTGTTAGTTATGAACTCTTCACCTGTGAATATACAGTCTAAACGTAACGGTGGTTGACTGTTTCCCCATTGAGTTGCCAACTCCACATTCCTCAATAATCCCAGGCCCTCAATAAGGTTGAAAAACCGAGCCTCAGTAGAGTTGTCACTTCCACTGAACTGTCATGGTTGATAAACTAATGAATGTACACTTGATGTGCTGCCAGACAACATCGAAGCTACAGGGCTACTCCGCCCCTTATTTCTGTTTTTCTGTCATTGCAAAACAAAGACATCTGGAGTATTTCTAGCTCCTGGTCCGTAACTTGAGAAGATATCCATGTTTTAGATATTCCTGTCAGATGAGTATTTAGTATTACTGAGGTCGCTCAGCTTATCCATTCTATTCGGTAAACTTGTAACAGCTCAGGTTGGTTGGTTAAGAGTTGACCCCAAACAACCAAGCATATGCTAAAACAGTATTGTTCAAGTATTCATTCACTTCCTTACCTTTTGTAAGCGTTATATTCCCTACTATCTTATATGGAATGTTGAGAGCCTTTGTTTGTCTGAACAGATAATCCCACGCTCCACGGTGACTGCGCGAAGATCGAAATAAAGACCTATTCACTACTTCTCTGGTTTCTTCTATCAATAGCACGAGGGTTACCTATAGGCACGAAAGTGGTGAGCCCGACGTGATGATGAAGATATCCCCAAGACAGCTATTACAACACCTTTTGGCTTATTCGAGTTTATACGCATGCCATTCGGCCTGAGAAATGCGGCACAGACATTTCAAAGATTCATAGACAATCTACTTCGAGATATGCCATTTGCGCAGGGGTATATAGACGACTTGTTAATTGCCAGCCCCGATTTGCAATCACACGAACAGCATGTAAAAACAGTGTTAAAAAGACTGGATGAACATGGAATAAACATACATAAAAGTAAGTGTGTTTTCGGTGTTCAAACTTTAGAATTTCTCGGTCACACAATAAGCCCAGAAAGGATTAAACCGATCAATAGAAAACTTTGTCACGTTTAATAACTAACTTTATCAATGGAAATTTCAGCAAACCACCATCAATATCTCATTATTACCTGTATGTG
>NW_017386710.1:0-4036 GCF_000237925.1 Schistosoma mansoni
TTATGAAGTTATTAGTACTCATTACTGAATTGTCTTGTATTAGGACAAAAATGTTACCCACTACCACTACCTGGTTTTCAGGGATAACCTGAGATCGATAACAATATTACATACTTATGAGCAGTCAGATTAGCAAAGAAAATATGTTTCTTTATGATTTGCTCCTTTACGTGAAGTACGAATGAGGTAATTACAATTACATTTCACAAGTCGACAACACAAACCTAAATGATCTTCTTTTGGAGATTAACCATTGATATATATATATATATATATATATATATATATATATATAGTATTGTTTGCTACTATGTTAAGCCCATATATCGTATTCTAGCTTCTAGACAGGTCAATTTATCCATTCTTCTTGAGTCACGTTTTGATATTGTTAATTATTCACTTACCGACACTGAATGTTTTTATATGAGCTTATGTGTATGCATATCTTATCCTACTCATCACATGTTTGTAGCTTATTTTTGTGTGGTCTAACAATTAAGAATCCTGGCTTCTGTGCTGGAAGTTGAGAGATATCAACTCACTGAAGACAATGGCGAACGGTCGCTCAATTTCGTGGATTGGTGGAAGTTAGACATTAACACCGTTAGATCCTGGCTCAGTGGTTTAGAGGTAAAGCGTTCGCGTGGGAGACTGATAGGTCCTGTGTTAGAATCTCGGAAGGCAGGATCATGGATGCGCACTGCTCAGGAGTACCATAATAAGACGGAACGGCTGTCCAGTGCTTCCAGGTTTTCCATGGTGGTTTGACTTCAATTGACTCATGATTTCAATTACTAAATTACTAAAATCTCCACAAAACTCCTTCTAAAGAAATTTGAAATTATTCGTGAGTAATCTTACAGATCGCATACTCTATTGTAATTATTTTAGAAATATAGTTTATATTACTGAAAAAGTATTAAGTAGTATATAATTTAGTATCAAACCTGGGGAATAAAACTCAGTGATCGCTTTTGTGTGTGAATTTTTGTAGCAAAGAAAATAAATTCTGTCATTGATTCCCTTCACAGTTATAAGAGTAGTTTTTATCATAAACTCAAATTTTTTGTAAACGGAACAACAAACAATGTTCATTTCAATGTCTTGGAGTTCATTATACAGCTTCATTAATACGTATGGTAAAAAAAAAATATGAGCTGAGTGGATAACGCGATGGCGTTTGAAAAGAAAGGTACTAGGTTCAAGTCCCAGAGTAAACATCAACTCAGATGCAGGTACATCCAGCTGGCGAGTCCTAAATAGGACGAGAAGTGCGTTCTGAATTCCACTGCTAGACAATATCCATCTTTGCTTATAATAATATGGTTTTGTATATTTTGACTTTACTTCAATTAAATATATGATTTATATCTCATATGTAAACAGTTTTCTTTAACATACCCTTACATTTCACATCTTCATATGATGGTCAATAGATACTTCAATAACTCGACTTAAGTGTTCGTTCAATTTTACCTGGAATAATCCAGAATATTTAAAGATCTCCATACTATTAAGAGACTAATATTTGGATAAAGAATATTCCTTTCGATAGATTCTCTTTGTCACCGAATACGCACAATATTGATTCCTTTCGTAGTTATAAGAGTAGTTTTATCTTAAACTCAAATTGTTTGAAAATGAAATAATAAATAATGTTCATTTGAATGTCTTGGAGTTTATAGCACAGTTACATTAATACTTATAGTAACAATAATATGAGGTGACTGGATAACACGTTGGCGTTTGAAACGAAGGGTAATGGGTTCGAGTCCCAGAGTCAATATCAACTCTGAGATGCAGCTACATCCAACTGACGAGTTCGAGATAGGACGAAACAGGCATCCAGGATTCCACTACTACAGATTATTCATCTTTGCTTTTAAAACTTGTGACTTCGGGTAATATCGAAGGAGTCCTCACCAACAATAAACTATTCAAATCCCGATTCTAAACATCAATAAGAAGATATAAAAACAATCAATATCAACTATATCATAAATAAGATTATTATTATTATTATTATTAAAGTACTTTTCTATTGTTGCTAATAACAACTTTATTAATATTATTATAATTTATACTAAATATAGAAATTTTTTTACTTTGCTTTCTTTAAATTCAAAAAAGGCAAACATTATATAACGTAACCATGTAAACAAATAACCAATCAAAAAACAGGTATCATTGAATCCATTGAATTTTCATTTATTGATTTATTTTTAGTGATTAAGGTATATAAAAGTGATTTGTTCTCTTCATTATTGATTATATATATCCATTGATATATCCATTGTATACATTGAATTGAAACCCCTTAAACTATAGATTGTACTATATATTTATGTCAAGATTATATCCAGCGGATACAAGATCTCAAAAAGTTCTTGAAGAACAATATGAAAAAGAAACGATTTCACAATTAAATTGGTTTTTAAAATGTCAACAAGCTAAGAATATAAATCATGATAATACTTCAATAACACCTTCAACGATAGTTGATCCATCATTACCCAAACATTCATCAAAAAGTTTGCCAAAATCTAATACAGAAGATCAAGAAGATTTAGCTGAACAATCAAATGAGATTCATTTGACTGATAATGTAATAAAAGAACAAAATCATATAGATACTATTGAATTAGATATGTATAAACCATCTAATGATGTATTAAAATTATTATATGATGGTATATCAAAAGAAGGTAAAGGACGGTAAGTTAATGTATAATCTTTCAAGGATATTATATTCATTAAATCTGAAGTTAAGATGGATAATGGCTAGTAATGGAATCCAAGATGAATGTTTCGTCTTATTTGAGACTCGTCAGCTGAATGTACCTACATCTCAGAGTTGATGTTCACTCCACAACTCGAACCCAGTAACACTCGCTTCAAACGCCATCGTGTTATCCACTTAGATACTGAGCCGTGATAGCCACTTGCTTGTGTAATGGGGTGAAGTTTGAATTTACTTGGTATTGTTTGTTTGAATCTTCTCATTGATGTTTAGGAGTACAATCGATAGTCTCTTATTAGCATATGTGTATACTGTGCGTATTGCCTCTATATAGCTTTAACTAACAAGCATTGTAAGCAAAGATAGACAGTGGTTAGCAGTGGGATCCAGGAAGCGCGTTTCGTCTTATTTAGGACTCGTTAGCTGGATATACTTGAATCCTATAGTTGATATGCACTCTGGAACTAGGACTCAGTACTGATTTCTTTAAATGCCATCTAGTTATCTACTTAACAACTAAGTCTTGTTAGTTTTATCTTATGAGTTTGGTAACATCGAATTCCTGTTATTTTATTGCAAATGAATTAAAGTATTAAAAATGAATTCGCTTTTTATAAGTTCTAGATTTGTTTTTCCAAGATAATTTTAAAAAAAATCAAAGAATAAAGATGGGGATTTGTAGGCATTTTTCAGTTCAAGTTTGATTTTTATCATGGACATTAACTTCAACAGTTGATAAGTCTGGTACTCAAAACTTCCTTACACCTGTTACCCCCAATCGAGCATAAGCCGCCAATAAGCATTCTCCAACACACTCACTCTGTCCTGGGACTTCCTTTCTAGTTCTATCCAATTTTAGTTCATTCTTGTCAAGTCTGTCTCCATTTATTAGCGTAGTGTTCTTTGATCTTCTTCTTCTCCTTTGGCCTTCAAGATACCATGTGAGTCCTTGCCTTGTGACGTAGTTGAATGCTTTCCTCAATGTGCGTCCTATACACTTCCAACGCTTCTTCCTGATTTCTTCCTCCACTGGATGAAATCTGGTTTGTTTTCTCCCACAGTAACTTGTTGCTGATGGTGTCTGGTCAACGGATCCGAAGTATCTTGCGTAGACAACTGTTGGTTTAAAAAAACCCCCGGTTTTCTTTTCGGGAAAGAAGGGGTTTTCCGAAAGTTCCCCCCAATTTTTCCCCCCCCCCATAACTTTAAAAAACTTGTCTTTGGAACTTTTTTTTTTTGGCCAAATTTTTTAAATTCTTTTTTTGTTGGGTTTTGAAAAAAATTTTTTTCCCAAAA
>NW_017386709.1:0-4041 GCF_000237925.1 Schistosoma mansoni
CTCATGATCTCAACTAACTGGAAACAATTATACTTAGTTTAATCAAATACTTCTGAGAATAGAACTATTTACTTCATGATTAACTCAAATAGTTCAATATTAAACACAGCACTGTAATGATTGAGTTTTAATTAATATTTATTAGTAAGAAATACTAATCTTTATTGAATATCGTATCATGGCAATTATTATAAATTAGTAGCCGAAGCTTTGAAGGATTTTTAGTGATTGTTATAGTTTTAACTATAAAATCTTTAATAGTCTATTTGAAGTTTTCAGTTTAAACATAATTCCTTAATGATTTCGCTCTAGAACCTTTTCAACTCCTCTATTTATGAAAGTCTTTTTTTTGAAGAACTTAATGACAGTATAGCGTAGAGGCAGGTTTAAAGCATACGCAAAAAAATTCTCAATCAGTTCTTAACCAGTTTCAAAACATTCTTTGTGAATGAATGGTTCATGGAAGAGAAAATAGTAATGTGATAAAGTGTAAACATATTTTACATTCTTAGTAGATCCGTTAAAGTCCTCTACGAGTTACTCTGTCTATCAATCGGGAAAAAAAGTGATTTGAGTTTGTCCTAATGGACAAAGATCACCCGTTTTCTCAAACTGTAATAGGGATTCAAATAGAATTTTAATAGTTTCCACATTGTTCATGGTTAGATTTAGGTGTTCTAGGTGGGACGAATGTGTTTAAAATTAGGATTTTCATCATAAACTGATGCAAGCTATAATGTAAAAAATGCTTTGTGGCCAGTCATACGGATGGATGAGTTTTGAGCATGGTCTGATTAGTTCTTCTATGGAATCTGTTAAAGCTAAAAGTTAAAATTTACTTTCTTGATCCTGGCTGATCCGTCTATATACTGTGTTTTTACCTAGAACTTTTGTAAATGATTCAAATAAATAGTAACAAATATTCCGTCCTAAATGTCATACTTTATCATTATAATATTGGTCATCAATCGTCGCAAGTTGTTGTTCTTATCAGGTGACAAAAACGATAACGTATATACTTCCGAAATAGATGTTTAAATAATAACCATCGAACAATTTTACGTATTATCACCAATTTTTGGTGAAATAACTGATAAATTTTATAATGACATATCGATTATTATTTTTTATATTTAGTTGAAATCACGAGTCAATTGAAGCTAAATCACCAGAGAAAACCTGGGAGCACTGGACCACCGTTTTGTCCTATTGCGGGACTCCTCAGCAGTGCTCACCCACGATCCCGCCTCGCGAGATTCGAACCCAGGACCTACCAGTATCGTGCCAGAGCACTTGACCGATAGACCACTGAGCCTGCATTCAACGATGTTAATGTCAAACTTCAACTCATGATTTCAACTATATATAAAGTTACTTAAAATCTCAACAGAAAACCCCCATATTGATTATTAATTGGAAGAAAGAGGATTAATACTAATCAAAGTAATTATTAGAAAATCAAGCAGTTGCTACGTGGCATAATATGTAAAAAGAGGAGAAAGAACTAACAAAATATTTTGATGAATGGTCAGTAATATAATAGTTATGTAAGAATCAAGAGACGAATGTAGAGAATAAGTAAAATACGAAAATGGAAAGAATATGAAAATTGTTTACCGAAGTTATGATAAATTTTACTATGCTAATAATATTACTTACTTTAAACGAAACTTAGAAAATAAGTAATCCAATTGTGATTTCAAAAAATAAAACGAGACTAAAATTACCGTTTCTATTATTATACAACTAAAATACCTGGAAAAGTGTTTTGTACTGCAGAATAAAAAAGAAAAGCAAAGTAATATATGTTTTATGATGTATTAGTACTCCGTCTTAATATTGGCTGATTTTCAATCAAAATTTTGAATCAAGTTAATTTTCATACTGTTACTAATTCACATTTCTATAACTTTTCCAGTTTAGATTTTACCTACTTCACGATCCATTTGAATCAGTTTTCATAGTTGAAAACGTAAGTCAATTGCATCTAGACCACCAAGGAAAACCTGGAAGGACTGGACGACCTTTTCATCCTATTGTGGGACTCCTCAGCAGTGCGCATCCACGATCTCGCCTCGTGAGATTCGAACCAAGGACCTATCAGTTTGGTGTGTGAGCACTTAACCACTAGACCACTGAGCCGGCATCCGATGGTGTTTATGTCTAACTCCAACCAATCTCGCGAGGCAAGGTCGTGGATGCGCACTGCTAAGGAGTCTCACGATAGGATGAAAAGGCTGTTCGGTGCTTACAGGTTTTCCTTAGTGGTCTAGCTTCAATTGACTCACGCTTTCAACTACGAAAATACTAAATCTCCACAAAAAACCCCTTCTGAATCAGTTTTATTTGAACATTTTAAATCATCCTACAAAATTCCGTTGATATATGCGCTTTGTATATAGTAATTTTAGTAGTATATATGCTAAACTATCAATATCATGAATGTTGAAAATTCATTGAATAATAATTAGAATCCACTTGAACTAGAATTCAGATTCTAGTATTTCAATACAATCAATTAGCTTAGGAACATATGGTTTAATTTAATGTTGTTTATTACGGTTTTGTCTTTGATCAAAGTATTATAAAACTAAAGAATTTATAAGGATATTTTCACCGAGACTTTATTATCAGAGTAAATCAAAATAATATTTGTTCTATTGATTTTAATGAAGAAAATCAATGCTATCGAGACTACACAAATAGATTTGATAAATCTAGACAACCATTGAGGATCGGAAAGCGTTGGATGGTTGTTTCTTCCTGGCAAGGGACTCTTCAGCAACACGCGTACCAAAATAAGTGAAGTAGGATCTAAACAAGAACTCTATTCCAAGAAATTTAAATACTTTAATCACTAAAACATAGCTTAATTGTTTTCATACATTGGACTGTGTATTCAATCCGGTTTCAATGTTATGAAGATCTTTATACTATACTGTAAGTTTTATTAGTTTAAAGCAATTTCAGAATTTTTTAAATGACTGGGATCATTTCTTTTTAAGTACACAATTTTTATTAAGTCTCATCGGCTTAAAATGCTAGTATCGTTATATAGGTGATCACTAAATCAAAGAGTAAAGACCGGTGTTAAACATGCTTGCTTACTCTCACCCTTTCTCTTTCTCCTGGTCATCGACTGGATCATGTAGACGTCAACAACTGGAGGGAAGCATGGGATACAGTGGACAGCTAGGATGCAGCTGGACGATCTACACTTCGCAGATGATCTAACTCTTCTATCACACACGCAACAACAAATACCGGAGAAGACGATTAGTGTAGCAGGAGCCTCAGCAGCAGTAGTTCTCAATATAAAGAAAGGGAAAATCAAGACTATCCGATACAATACAACATGAACTAATCGAATTACACTTGACGGAGAAGCTTTGGAGGATGTGGAAACCTTTACATATCTGGGCAGCATCATTGATGAACACGGTGGATCGGATGCAGATATGAGGGCGAGGATCAGCAAAGCAAGAGCAGCATATTCAAAAAAACTTTCAGCCGACAGCAAAGTCAGAATCTTCAATACAAATTTCAAGACAGTTCTAATGTATGAGGCGAAAACTCAGAGAACTATGAAAGTCACCATCCAGAAGATAAAAGTGTTTATTAACAGTTGTCCGCCCAAAATACTTCGGATCCATTGACCAGACACTATGAGCAACATTCTACTGTGGGAGACAACAAACCGGATTTCAGCAGAGGAAGAAATCAGGAAGAAGTGCTGGAAGTGGATAGGACACATATTGAGGATATCACCAACTGCATCACAAGGCAAGCCCTCACATGGAATCCTGAAGGTCAAAGGAGAAGAGGAATACCGAAGAACACATTACACCGAGAAATGGAGACAGACATGAGAAGAATGAACAAAAACTGGATAGAACTGGAAAGAAAGGCCCAGGACAGAGTGGTTTGGGGTATGCTGGTTGGCGGCGTATGCTCCATTGGGAGTAACAGACGAAAGTAAGTAGGTAAGTACTAAATTAAAGAAGTGTTCATAGAAAAAATTTATTATTATTAATATTACTC
>NW_017386707.1:0-3577 GCF_000237925.1 Schistosoma mansoni
GCAATTACTTGGACTACTCATCTGCATTCAGATAGTTCAATTTACAGGCTCAAGAATTTTGATAGGTTAGTGAAAACGTTTACAAAACAGTTGGACTTAGTGTATGTGGCCTAAATGACAAAGGACAAATAAAAAACTATAACAGCCATAATATTACTCACACGGCATCACTAATCACTGCATTAGTTTACACATGCTTTTAAAAGTTAAGTCCGACGTACACATTCATATGTATTTACCTTCTGTTTTACTGCGTATATATGACTCGAATAACAAGTATTGAACAGTGCACTTAACATTTCTAGTTTTTTTAGAAAAAGTTCTGTTTTTCCTTTCTATTATAGAACTTTGGTTAACTACAATCATATATCTACGTCTAATATGGTTAAACAATCGTCCAAACTATTAGCACTAGAAACAAATATGAAGTATTCGATGACTAAAACCAAACGACTTCAACAGCTACAACATACCAATAAACACAACGAAAAGAATCAAAAAAGTTTACAATTACTAGTTAGCGCATCAAACAGACTACAACTTAAGTTAGCGATAAGAACAAACAGAAACATTATCACGAACCAATGTATATTATTTTATACAGCGTATATCTTAAAACTATTCTAAATACAATCTTTGATATAATAAACATATTCTTTATTTCTTTTAAATTGCAATTAAATCTGAAGTGAATTTTAGAAAAAACACCCCTAATACACATAAACCAAATAGTTGAAAAATAAATAAACAAGGGGAAACAGAGAAAAATAAAATAACCACTAACACATGTTCGTTGGAATAAATCAAATTAAAATGCAGTAAAGTAAGAATATTAGCCTGATTATGAAAACAAAAACGCGTACATCCTTCCGTACAACTGAATATCGACACAGCAAATACAGATACCATGAAAATAAAACACAAGGCAGAACGAAGAGACGCCGACACATGAGAAACATGAAGCAAACAAAATAAGACAGAGAAAGACAACACAAACAAACAACATAAGAAACAACGAAAAAAACAAATCTAAAAATGTAAAATTTTAACATTCCACAAATACAACTGTAATAAACAATACACTATATAATATCACTTCAACAAATCATTCACCAAGCAGCAAAAACAACAGAAAACACGACTGCGTCTCCACGATTTCAGAAACAAAAATAACTGCACAACTACACTCGACAAGATAAGCTCTTTCAAGAACTGGTATATAATTCCCATTTAAACATTAAAATTAAAACACGGAGTTCAGCGAAGGAATCTCTTTTCAACGAATTTATTATCAAGCTGTACAGTCGTATATATATGAAAATGTTTTATTAAAGTACTAATTCCGTGAGGAAATGTGAACACTAATAACCAAAATTATAATAAGATGATTAGAATGAATAAAATGTTTTGGATACAATAATTAAAGGTCATAGAGGTGTAAAATAAATAAGATGATCTGATGAGTATTCATGAATAAAATAATGAGAATATAAAATATAAGTAAAGGGGAAATGGAGTAATAATAATAATAATAAAAGAATGATAATAATAATGATAATATTAAGGCCATGGTAACGATAATGATAAGACGTACTTCTTTTGTACGCATAGTTCTGGTTTGAGCTCATGGATGGTAAGAGCTTCGGCTATTTTTAAGAGTTTGATCTGAAGAAATCTGGGTAGATTTGAATGAACCATATAAACAACCTTAAAATCAGACTGTGGATCCGTAGAATTATTACAGTCGATTAGGTGTTCAAGTATAGAGCTCTTAACTACTTTCTTTTCACCTTTGTAGAACCAAACTGGGATATGTTCTCGTATCCGAGTTGAAAGCGAGCGCTGGCTACGGCCGATGTACCTTGCTCCACAATAGCAGGTGAACTGGTAGATGCACACAAAGGTGACCAAAAGCGGAAGCTTATCTTTTATGGATACAGAAAATAAGTTCTTGCTCGTGAAGGTGATTCGTAGTTTAGCAGCATTAAATGTCCTTTCTATCGTTGTTGTTAAACGATTTTTAATAACGTCTGATGTTCGATCACCTTTAAATTCCAGACTTATATAAAGGTTTTTCTTCGGCACTGAATAACTAGGTTTCCTGTTGACGCTACTTCTATTCATATTTTTCTCTATGAACCGGTCTGGGTAGCCGTTTTTCATCAAAGTTTTCTTAAGGAACGCGAGTTCTTCGATAATGCATTCCGTACTACATATTCGATGTATACGATAACATAAAGTATGAATCACATTTTTCTTTCTGCTTAACGGAACCCAGCTATAAAAGTTAGTTAGTTGGCCATTCCATGTTAGCTTTCTAAAAATGGATCTTTTAAAAGAACCATTATTTCTTCTTACTAGACGTACATCGAGAAAAGGGATTGATTGGTCGCGTTCCCTTTATAATGTGAAGTCTGTGGAAGGGTGGCATGAATTAAAAAGTGTAAGATATCATTTAAATCAATATTATCGTCACAAACGACAAATGTGTCGTCCATGTATCTTACGTATAAGTGGAATCGATTTATCATTGGATTGAGTTGGTCGTTTTCTAGTTTTGCCATGAAGCAGTCTGCTAGAATTGGACCTAATGGAGACCCCATTGCAATCCCATCTCTTTGTCTATATATTTCATTGTTGAAACTGAACTGGACATTAAAGGAACAACGTAACAATAATTCTTTTAAGTGTTCAGTTGGAATACCAAGATCTATGTTGTTAGAGTCAATATACTCACAAATATAACATATCGTTTCCGTTAACGGTACACTAGTGAATAAAGAATTAACATCAAGCAAGAACATATGTTTTCCGGAAGTCCTAACATCCTTCATACGAATTAGTGTTTTAATAAAACATTTTCATATATATACGACTGTACAGCTTCATAATAAATTCGTTAAAAAGACATCCCTTCGCAGAACTCCGTGTTCTATTCTTCGAAAAACTAACAACAAACACCTAGTCATTCACACACACACACACACACAACAACAACAACAACAAAGTAAACACTCTTACAGTTATTACGGAAACAAACACGTCGCTAGAAAAACACAATCTATCATCAATACCACATCACATGATCACTTCAATTCATCTCATTCGCCATACAACTGTACAATCCCACATTGAAACAGCATCATTGCCATCTCACCCACTATGGAATCATCCTTCTCTGTTGTTCCCAATGCGACGACAGACAACGCTAGTGCGTCTCTGCGCTTTCAGGAACAAAAATAACTGCACAACTACACTCGACAGAATAAGCTCTTTCATAAACTAACAACAAACACCTAGTCATTCACACACACACACACACACACAACTACAACAACAAAGTAAACACTCTTACAGTTATTACGGAAACAAACACGTCGCTAGAAAAACACAATCTATCATCAATACCACATCACATGATCACTTCAATTCATCTCATTCGCCATACAACTGTACAATCCCACATTGAAACAGCATCATTGCCATCTCACCCACTATGGAATCATCCTTCTCTGTTGTTCCCAATGCGACGACAGACAACGCTAGTGGTCTCGGAATCCACCACAGGGCGATAATA
>NW_017386706.1:0-4058 GCF_000237925.1 Schistosoma mansoni
GAGCCCACTATCCAATCTTTGCTTTACAATACATTGAGTTAATAAAGAGTTAAGTATCTTACCGTTGTAATTACATGTAGAAATAGTTTGTATGTGTACACATTATTGAATACTTATTAAAACAACATGGTTATGTATAGTCTTGAATGAATGTTTTCATTATATGACTTGCTCACTGTATAATTTTTTTTATCTTCAATATCGTCTTTCTTTTCAGTGCATTAAAACGAATCCAAGCATTTCGTCAAAAAGGTGATTATGTCTATTATGCAAATTATAGAATACCTCCACCAAAATGGGAATTAGATCAAGCTGGTAGACGTATTGAAAATCCTCGACTAGAAATGCCTAATGATGGTTATGGTGTTTTATGTTCAAGTATTTATTTCTTATTAAAACATGAATTAGGTGAATGGTCATTTCGTTCATCTGAAGCATTAGATATGGTTCATTGGTTAGCTAGTGAACGAAATCATGTAGCTGGATTTGCAAGTACTTTCGTAAGTTAAAATTTAGTGAGATTGAAGAATCTATCAACTTGTTAGTATTTTCTATTACCTATATATTCTGGTATATGTGTTTTGTAGTTATAGGTTGTAGGTTGTAAGTTGACTTTTTTGGTAATGAATAACTTTTCGACAGTTAGAATGAGTCATGTAGATAGGTTTAGAATATCTAGTTGGGGTCTGCACCACCGTTGTAAACAACTTCAAACGATTTGGTTCAGAATCGTTCGTGATGACGCATGTGCATTCACTCTATATTTTCCTTATTTCTTGAATCTCGAAATCTCCTCATATCTTTTTGTTTCTTTTTTCTCACAACTAGTCTTTTCTACTACTAGTAGTGTAGTGTGTGCTACTGATGTCGACAGATATAAGTAGTATGTGTCGTCAATCAAAAGTGATATGCCTGGAGGGCGAAGGTTAAGAAGATCGAAGAAAGAGAACAAGAGCAAAAAAAATGATCTGTATGGAAACGAAAGAACAATGAAGTCTGATACGACTGGCTGATATTTCCAAAAGGAAACAGTCGAGTTTGAGACAATTGATTGACATTTTGAAAATTAAGTATTTACTGTATAGTTCTCAGATTTTACTAAGAGATTCTGTAATTTTGTGTTCAAATACATTTGATTGTCCCCACTTGTGTTCTCCTTCACTACAGTAGTACTGATACTACTATTACCTTTACTACTCTAGGATTTGTCTTGATAATCTCTATCTTACTGTGATAGTGTGGTGTGACATCTTAAACCGGTGCATATATGTGTCAGTTTCTGCGTTGAATATAACTGACTGACTTCAATAGATGAAACATAAGTTAAACTCTTTCTACCAGTCCTTTTCGACCATTCGAAATTAGTTTTTTTTTATGAAACTTATGTCTTTCGCTAACACAACTTAAAAAACAAAATGTCATTAGTTAGCTTCCTTTAAATACCTCTTTTTACTTACTTTCCATATCAAGCCCACGACTTACCAGTCTGATTGTGACCAAAGGTCCATTGACTTCTCTCTTAATCGAACTTAAAATTAATCGTTTTCTAATTTTTTTTTATGATCATGATTTATGTTTGCCGCTTGTCAAACTTCATTTATCCATTAAAACCAATTAGAACTTGTCCAATATTCAATTCGTGGTTTCACAATAAATCAGCAATCATTCTTGAAAAGTATTCATGATCAAATAATTTACTGTACAATGGATAATGTATGCCTTTTTTACATTAGGAAATTGTCCTTTTTCATACCATCTATCATAGTTAGGTAATTACCGTGATGTAAGTATATTCTATTTTTAAGGTTTGTAAACTGTTAACGATTGTTTATTACATAAGGCTAAAGTATTTCAGTACAAGTACTATAATCATTCAGATTTTTCTAATTCCAACTTCATGACTTAATAGAAACATATGGAATTAAACTGAAATTATGATTGATTTTAATGATTAAATTGTAGAAATATGTAGGTAAAATTAGCTTCGATAAGTAATTCTCGGAGTTCGTGTGAGAAACCGTAATCAGTGGAGTTCGACCGTGACAATGGAAGATGGTCGCGCAATTATTATTATTTATTTATTTGAACACATAAATATTGGTACAAAGGAGCACTAGATACATATGCGCCACACAAATCTCATTTGATTTGTGTGAGAACTGTGATACTTCCCGGGTTCCCAGACCGAAGCAGGTGGTTTACGTAGGGGGCCACACCCGGAGCCTTCGACATAAAGATCTGATCCACAAGGCAGTGGAGCATCGTAAGGAGATGCAGTCCCATAGTAGCCGGTGACAAACAATTGTTTCATACGCCATTTGTTCCCTCCGGATACTGGAGCCGATGTGCACCATTGGTTTGGAATCAGGGTTTACCAACTCCCCTAGGTGGATCCTCCACATCCACCAATCCGGTTAAAGCTCTGGACATTCGCTTTTCGTCCTTTCAATTTCATAAACAACAGTAATGCTTCGAGTAGGTAGTGAGTAGGACTTCCCTGACAGAGGCTATGCACGCGTGGCCATGTGAGAGCATTTGGAGAGAAAGAGCGGACTCTCCCCACTCTCGGCCGTATCAGGGCAATACCGTGGATTCGTTGAAATTAGACATTAATACCGTTGGATCCCCACTCAATGGTCTAGAGGTTAAGCGTTCACGCGGGAGACTTAATGTCCTAGGTCGTAATCCCGCATGCGTGATCGTGGATACACACTGCTCAGGAGTTTCGTACTAAGACAAAACAGCCATTCAGTAATTCCATGTTTCTAATGGTAGTCTAACAGTGATCAATTCATTATTTCAATCAAAACTCAACAATCCCCACAACCCTATATTGCAAATTACCTTCATCTAAAGACGAACTCAATATTGAAATTTATCGGTATTAAAGAATAATCAAACAAAATGTATATAGTAATTCTATTATAAAACGCTTGAGATAGTTAACGGTATATTTGAGGAAAACTTTACAACTCAATGAACAAAAACCTGGCTACATGTTTAGGTAGTGAATACAGCTGAACTTTTCTTTTAATGATTAGCAAAGATTTTCAGTTTGGAACCATTCACTAGAATACCTTTAAGTAAGAAGTCATGATTGCTGGTTTTTATTGATAATTGGTATTGTGGTGAACAAAACACTAGTTGGGGACAATCAAATGTATTTAAGCACAAATTACAGACTATTTCACTAAATTCTGATAACCATACAGCAAACAGTTAATTTGCAAAATAACAACCAATTTTCCCAATCTTCACTGTTTCTTCTGTAAATATCAATCCATCTTCTCTAATTTCATTGTTTATGCATTTTCCTACCAATTGCGCTTCATTTCAGTTCTTTCCTTATCGATATTCTGCCAAAATACATTCTATGTCTGACCGTTACCATATACTACTTATATGAATATAAGTAGACCACACTGCACTATGGTTTTAATATTTGAATGTACACAGCCTATTTACCGCATTTGATTATGCGATAGATAATCTTTTGATATGATACATGTTTTCTTCTCATATTAACAGGAGTTCTTTTCCCTGTTGTATTCCATTATATATCTCTGTTGCTATCAACTTATTGACTTATAAATGTAGTATAATCAGTGATCAAAATAATATACTACTTACTGGTACTGTCCGAAAGAACTCAGTTATAACTAGATTAGATCATTGGTTTAGAAGAAATTTGGTTTAAATTTTAAAAAAGAATAATTTTTAAAAAGTAAACGTTAAACTTTATTGGTTTCATATGGTTTTGATCGAAGTCTTCACGAGGAATTACACAGTAGCTTGGTAAAATATCAAAGTTATGCATCAAATAAATCATTTACACATCTTCCATCATTTGTCCTTTACCTACTCTATTGAACCTCTAATTCTGTTGTTATTGAGATTCCATTCCGATTTCTTTCCTGTTCTATACAATTCACGTTTTTACTACCAAGTATTCAACTCCTGACTGAGGCTACATACTACTTATATCTGTTAACATAAGTAGCATATACCACAATATTATCTATGTAAAAATAAGGAAGGGGTTGTCGAGGAGATTTCAA